>NW_027622492.1:0-12575 GCF_034508935.2 Berghia stephanieae
GTTAACAGAGCGTAGTAGTAGTAGTAGTATTTTGGAAATGTAGTAGTATTTAGTTAGTATTTGTGCGTAGTAGTAGTATAGTTAGTAGGTAGTAGTAGTAGTAGTATAGTAGTATAGTATAGTATTAGAGTAGTAGTAGTAGTAGTAGTAGTGGTAGTAGTGTAGTAGTAGTAGTAGTATTTAGTAGTGAGTAGTAGTAGTGCAATGTGGTATTATTATATTAGTAGTATTTGTAATAGTAGTAGTAGTAGAAGTAGTAGTAAGTGTAGTAGTATAGTGTAGTAGTATTTTAGTATTTAGTAGTAGTTGGTAGATGTAGTAGGGGGTACGGTGGATAAATTTATAGATCTGAGGAATCATCTTCATTGTGGGGTTCCCAGGGTTCAGTACTTGGACCCGTTCTTTTTGTTCTGTACGTTGGACCTCTGTTCTAAAATCATCAGAAGTTTCGTTTGTCTTACCACCAATACGCTGATGATAGGGCAATTGTACTGTTTTTCCCAAATTTACGAGAAATTTACAAGAAGTATCGCCGATAGTAAGAATTGCATCCAAGTATTAAGAATGAATGAATGGAACGACTGAAACTAAATGACGATAAGACAGAGGTGCTGTATGTTCGGAACAGGAAGTGGAAAAGTGAAACAGATTTGAAGCTGGGGGTTCCCTCCATTCAAATTGTTGTTAAAGTGAAAAAGCTTGGCACTTTCTTAGACTCTGGACTGTCGATGGAGCATCAGGTTAATTATTTGGTTAGATCTCTCTTCTTCCAACTACTCGTAAAAAAGATTGCTTCCATTAGACGGTTCATATCTGAGGATGTGACCAAACACTGGTTGTGTCCCTCGTGCTATCGAAATTGGGATTATTGCAATGCTCTGTTGTTTGGCGTTTCGCAATATAATCGGGAGACGTCTTCAGATTGTCCAAAACAGCGCTGCCAGATGTATTCATGAAGCGTGGGTTTGCGATTCTGTCAGACCTCTGCTTCATGACCTGCATTGGCTGCCTTTTGAGAAAAGGATTAATTCAAAGCTTGTGTTTTTAGTGTATCGTTGTCTTGAAGGTACTGCCTTCCAACATTTGGGAAAATAATTAAAATATTTTCAAAACCCCCCCCTACGTTCGGCCTGTGATTCCACCAAACTAGTTGTCCCTCGAATACGGAAAAATGCTGGAATGAGATCCTTTCTCATTTCGGACCTCTGTTTGGAACGCCTTACCACATAGGATCGTGAAAAAGAATCTTTGTCTATGTTTAAACGTTCGCTTAAAACATATCTGTTTCGTCTTTAGAGATGTTATGAGAAGCAAGGTAGGTCTGTTGGTTTCTATGTGAGTTGTGTGTCTGGGTGTGTGTGTGTGTGTGTTGTGTGTGTGTTGTGTTGTTGTGAGTGTTAATGAGTATGTGTCAGCCAAAGTAATTTGTAATTAAAGCGCTTAGAGTCTGGTGTCTCTGAGTTATAGCGTATATAAGTTTTTCAGCATTATTATTATCATTATTAGTAGTAGTGGTAAAGTAGTAGTAGTAGTAGTAGTAGTAGTAGTAGTAGTAGTAGTAGTGTATGTAGTAGTAGTAGTAGATGTTGTAGTAGTAGGGGCAGTATTTGGGGTAGTATTTAGTGTAGTAGTAGTAGTAGTAGTAGTAGTGGGTGGTGGTGGTTGTGAGTAGTAGTAGTAGTAGTGAGTAGTGTGAGTATTTGTAGTAAGTAGTAGTAGTAGTAGTAGTGTAGTAGTAGTAGTAGTAGTGTAGTAGTAGTAGTAGTAGTAGTAGTAGTGGGTAGTAGTAGTAGTAATTGTAGTAGTAGGGGTAGTAGTAGTGGGTAGTTTTTGGAGTAGGTGGTAGTAGTAGTAGTAGTAGTAATTTTAGAAGAAGAAGAAGAAGAGAAAAAAGTGGAGGAGGAGGAGGAGGGGGGGAGGAGGAGGAGGAGGAGGAGGGGGGGAAAAAGGGGAAAGGAAAAAGGAATAAGAAGAGAAGAAGGAAAAAGAAGAGAAGAAGAAGAGAGAAAAAGGGGAAGAAGAAGAAGAAGAAGAAGAGAAGACGAAAAGGGGAGGAGAAGAAGGGGAAGGAGGGGAGGAGGAGGAGGAGGGGGGGAGGAGGAGGGGAGGAAAAGGGAAAGGAGGAGGAGGAGGAGGAAAGAAGTAAAGAGGGAAGAAGAAGAAGAAGAAGGAAGAAGAAGAAGAAGAAGAAAAAGAAGAAGAAGAAGAAAAAAGAAGGGTTGTGATCCCCGGGTCTTTAGGATCTAGGGGATCCATTATCGAACAGAAAAAATTTGAGACACATAGCTGATGAAATGCTAGTTTTATCTCTTTCCTATGCCTTACATTGCCCTGAACATGGTTTAGATTTGCGCGGGAATCTTATAATATAGAATAATTTATTTAACATGTCAAATCGCTGTTTTCATTCATTTTACCTGATCGAAGCTGTAGTACTGCATTTGCTATTAAAACCTGAGCATGGGAAGTTATTATTGAACATTTGTTAAAATATTTCAATTTCAAATTAGAAGAACGTGAAGCAATGGAAACGTTTTCAAATGAAACTCATGCTTTAAAACACTAATTTTAGTCTGTCTACGTTTTCCTTGGACAGATGGTGAACGCGATCAAAAATCTGGAAGGCCCGTCCCCCCGTACTGGGAAAATGCAATTCTTGCGAAGCCCCATATTTAGGTTATTTTTTTGTTACAATTTGAGGACAATTTTAATCGATTTATAAATTGAATGACGAGTTTTATGGTTATATTTTGAATACGTGTTTTTTTTTTGTTTTTTGGTCAGTGTAAGTATTTTTGTGCAAAGCCCTGGCCCCGCTTTTGTGGTCTTGGTTTGGGCACCTCAAAAACTTTGCCCAACCCAACTCTGGTGTTAAAGAGGACGTGGTTATTTAAAAATGGCGAATATAAGCTATCTTAAGGCATAAAATGAAAAGTCGCTACTACTATGGGATGATGAAGTTTGTGAATGCATTGAGCAAAGTATAATCGATATAAAACGTAAGTGACTTTTTTAAATTTGGGGGAAACTTACAAAGGCGCCTCGTGGTTCCCAGGGCAAGTCATGTAAGGTAATGTTGCCCCCACGGGTTCTATCTGCTCATGACTCATCACCAACTCGACCTTCGTCCTAGAAAGGGAAAAATTTACCATCTAACTTGATGTTCATAATGAATATGAATGAATAAATCAGACAAAACTGCAATGAAAGATACACGTGTTATCCAGAAGAAAAAAAATCTTTAAAAGCTTGAATATTATGTTAAGTATTACAAGACTCCACAAATTTTTACATTTTCATATATATTTTTACAAATATATTTAAACTTATTTTATATATATATATATATATATATATTTTTATATTATATATATATATATATATATTTTATATATATATATATAAATTTGAAAGATTGAGAAAGTTACCCAACTTATCAAAACGGGATCATGTCGGGATGAATCGGATCCCGGAAAATCGAATAAGTTTATCCAGTTGTTTTTGGTCGTTATTTTTTGTTTTTTGTTTTTGTTTTGTTTTGTTTCTCTGCGTTTTTTTTTTTTTGGGGGGGGGGGGGGGGGGTGGTACGGATCTTTTTTTTTATTTTTTTTTTTGCTTGATTTTTTTTTTTTTTTTTTTTTTTGCAGTTGTTTTACTTTTTTCTGTCTTTTTTTTTGGTTTGTTTTGTCTTCTTTTTTTTAAGGTACGAGTAATAAATAACATTTAGGCTATTCTTCAAATTAACGATTAGAAAAAAGCAAAAGCCGTAGTTTCTATTTGTGGCTATAGTTTCAATTTCCAGTACCTCGTTCATCCCGCCGACATGATACCGTTTTGAGAAGGTTGGTCACATATATTAAGAATTTTCCTTACGTATTCATGTCATATGCAAAGTCACCTGGAAAAATAAATTGACGAATTATAGCATGAACGATTCTTAGTTATAGATATAATGAATTATGTCGTTATTTATAGAAAAAAAAAGAAAAGAAAAAATAAATTACAAAATAGCCTTTCACTCCATAAAGATGGAATGCACGAGGAACTTGATATTCATTGGACAAAAAATGCTGGTTTATCGCTGAGTTTTTCCATCAACTTTAATTATTTTGTGGGGGATTACTATGCATTAGCTAGTCCATGGATTAGGCTGCGGGGGTCTATGATAACAATAAGAGTAGGAAGACTGGAGAAGAATTAAATGAAAAAAAGCTTCGATTGACACCTCCAAGATTATTAAGGCGAATAAACAAACTTTTAAAAAAGTCTTTGGTTTAACAAATAAAAGAAAGAGATTAGGGGAAAACTTGAGCATTTATAGAGCGCAATACCTACTAAACATGCCCAAAGCCCTTTACGAGGGGTGCCTAACAAACAGCAAAATTTATCATGTTGATCGGGACATGACGCCTCTTAGGCAATTTCACACTTTTTCCAACGGACAACTAGAGCGTTAAATCCAGAGGCACTCATTTTGCACCTGAGTACAGTAAGAGAATGTGAGCAAAGAGATTTTTTCCAAGAATTCAACATGCGCAATGCGAGCTGGAAAGAACCTTAACCTTCGGATATGAAGGCGAGTTTCACACACAAGACCACGTAGCCGCACAAGTAGAAACACAAATGGATTTGGAAACAATCTATGGTTACACATTCTTTTCTCATCAAATGAATCCATCTATAAAGTAGACATCAAGGGCCCTTGACTGCCTGTTCTGAAAACAACTAATGGCTAAAGTTAAACAGACAAACATGTACGCGGCTCCTCCCTGTGGATTAAATACCGATTTATCTTAATTTTTTTCCATCATTTTTAGGCGCCAGTAAAACTTGATTTGTACTACAATAGATGAGAAATGAAGGAACAAGAGAAGTGTTTTAATATAACAGAACATAAAGTTAACACTGTTTTATTTATTTTTTTTTTTTTTGGAATCCAATGCAACATCCAAATGAAAATTTCATCTTTGCTCGCAGCTTTGAAGTCACACTATTCACTTCTTTTCTTCTCATTTCCATGACCGATGGGATGATCGTCGAGGGATTGCGGAATTCAACACTTCTCATCTGGTGTCACAAACATCGGCCCTTGGCCTTCACTGTCAACTCGTACAACTTCAATTCTGTCTATTCCTTGATGTTATCCAGCCACATTTTCCTTTGTCTTCCTGTGACCTTCCACCGTGCCTTGAATAATTATTGCACAAGCTGTCCTGTCTGACCAAACCATGCAAATCTCCTTCGTTTCCTGTCTTCCAGCCAGCTTTTCCGAACTTTTAATAACACCCTTGTCAGTTCTATATTCAGATATGACATACGAAGGATTTTCCGGTATCTCTTGCTCACACAAACATTGATTCGCCTCTCTTTTTTCGCATTCACAGCAATATATAGTAGTTACGTAGTAGTAATTTGACTTGCTCCATCATCGGCCAGCAACATTCTTATTAAATTGTTTGAAGGTAACCTGTTATAAAGTCTCGCAATTTTGAGTGATATTAGCTTTGAATGTGCGATTTATCTGTGTTGATTTTATACCGTACTTAGATGCCGCCTGTGGAGAAGGTTTGTCATAGACTGTAATTCTTGTTCATTATGTGCGATGAGTTCAATGTTGTCAGCACTATGCTGTTCTCTTAAAATTAAAGAAAGAAATAAAGAAAACAAAATTGCATAACATTTTGACAAAACTTACCTACGTGTAAAATTGCATGGTACATGCCCTTGTCAGTGTCCACCTGTATCCTTGGCAAAGATTGGGCATTTCTGTTTCCATGTCTCCGTATACAGCTAGAGTAGGACTCCATGATTCACCCAATGGCCATGGTTGTAAAAGAGAATAAGTCGGAGTAGCCGTATATTTGGCTTCCTGCTATGTAATCTGCAAGAGATCAATAATAAATGATGTAATCAATTGAATTAATGCTCACCAGTTAGTACCTCAAAAACTATGAATATCTAACCCACAAACGTGTCTAGTTCGACAGTTAAAAAAAACTACTCTGGACATATTGAAAATACTTTATAAAAGTAACTTATTCATCATCATCAATCATCATCATCATCATCATCATCATCATCATCATCATCATCATCATCATCATCATCATCACATCATCATCATCACTATCATCGCATCATCAACATCATCATCATCTCATCATCATCATCATCATCATCATCATCATCATCATCATCATCATCATCATCAACATCATCATCATCACTATCATCGCCATCATCAACATCATCATCATCTCATCATCATCATCATCATCATCATCATCATCATCATCATCCTCATCATCATCATTATAATAATAATAAATATAAATAAAAATTTTAATAATAATAAAATAATAATAATAATAATAATAATAATAATAATAATCAATATGAATAAACCGAAACTGTATTCAATCATACGTATTATTCAACCTCTTCCCAGTAACGATGTCAAATTTACACAGACAATATTCAGTCTTTCTTTAAATTCTAGTCAATCAGAAATACTGAAGTTGAATTCGTTTAAGACAAACGTAAAGACTTCTTGTACTCATGCGTTTTGGATTCAAAGTTTGTTCCCAGCATGCACTCGCAAGCACGGCCAGAGTGACTGTGAGCATTGCGAAAGTGTAGAATTCAAGACGCTGGCGTCTTCACTTAATAATTACAGTCGATGTTGCAAGTCACAAAACAAGAAAGAAAATGAATAAGAAAGAAAAAATAAAAAGAAAGAAAAATTATTGTACGTTTCTGTCGTTTATAGTGCATATTGAAATATTGCTTTGAAGCATGATAACAGCATTAAATTGTTTCCATCAACTGCGTACTGGAACCAAGTTGTCAAATAAAAAGTAACCATGACATAAAAACATACAATATTTCGTGTCTGGTTGTAACCAACGCAAAGTGACCCTGTGAATAAACTGAGAACGATTCGTAAACGGTCCAGTCACAATTTTTGCCGCACTCCAGTAACTTCTCTGGTAAAATTTCGGGTTGTCCCAAAGAGGCACCCTTGTATCTTTGGATCCTCAACTGTACTCCATACCACAGTCATTTCATCGTTTGAATCTGGTGAGGGGGTGGGTGTGAATGTAAGAAAAGCAATCAAAAAGTGAAGAAAGACTTTACAAAGGCTTAAACCGGACGTGTAATTAATATATATATATATTATATATATATATATATATATATATATATATATATATATATATATATATATATATATACCAGGGTTCCTACAGCAATTCCATTTTGAAATTCAAGGAGTTTTCATGTGATTTTTTAAAATTCAAGGATTAAAACAACGATCTGTCCCTTCAAGGTGATTTTTTAAATTCAAGGATTAAAACAAAGATCTATCCCTTCAACGCTTAAGTTTCTCAGCTAGTGGGGACAACTTAAATCCAGGGTTCCTACAGCAATTCCATTGTGAAATTCAAGGAGTTTTCTTTGAGTTTACAAGATGAATTATTTTTAATTCTAGGATTCAACCAAAGATTAATTTCCTTCGAAACTAATTTCTCATTAGTAACAGTAGAGGTAACACAACTCCTTGACTGCTGCTTCCACAGCAGTGTAAGGGTCCTCATATTCACTTTTTTAACTTATCTGAAAATATAAATGCATTTGATTGAGTATTAAACACCACGAAATTTAAATACTCTGCCGTTTTTGCTTTTTTGTCTGCTATATATTTTTTGGTCAAATCTGAAATTATTCATAGGTTTGGCTTTCTTCACTTTAAACACCTCAGATGTATTCTATTTCTCCTTCTTCTTCCTTCTAATATTTTCATCCCCTTTCTCCTCAAGTGGCTGTAGGCAGCCGTTGACGAACGAAATGAGAAGCTGGCGAAACAATAATCATCTTTTCCCTACATTCTCTCAATTCAGCCACATTTCCTTATTCACAGATTCACTAATGCCCACCTCCCATTGTTTCAAGTTGACCAGAGACGCCAACTGAAGAATTTCAATGCTTAAACAGGAATTTCTGCATGCAAAATATAATCTATTGAGATCTGTAATCGACCCAATATCCCTTTTCAAATCAAGTAATTCCAAAACCAATTCATAATGACTATATGACATATGATGATGATGATGATTGATGATGATGATGATGATGATGATTATGATGATGATGATGATGATGATGATGATGATGATGATGTGGTGACCTCACAAAAACCAATGAGTGTTTAAGGAGTTTTCTCCTAGAATGAATTTCAAGGAGTTTTCAAGGAGATTTTCTCGTAATATTCAAATAAAGGAGTTGTCAAGGAGTCATGAATTTAAAGAGGCCGCAGGAACCCTGATATACAGGTCTGGACATCCGAACGCACTTATGGGGCCTAGTTTAACATTGTTGTAATGGAAAATATCTTGCGTCATTCTTTGATATTTCCATTAAACAATGATCCCATAGGGAATTGGGTTATCAGACCTGCAAATAAATGCACGTCGGCTTAAACTTATAATAGCGTTTGTCTTATCTTGAATCCACAATCCAGATGGCTCCATTATCGGACAGGTTACCTGGGGCGGATTTTTTTCTTCTTTATAATTTATACAATTTCAGGACGGATTCCACAATCCAGATGTCTCTAAAATCAAAAGAAAATGGTAATAACGGAGGTATTCGGATTGAAGAGACGTGACTACTTTAATTTATTGGTTACTATAACCGTGATAAAATGAAAGAGTTTCTTTATCACTCCTTCAGTATCTCTCTCAGAGGTTCTGTATTGACAGCACTGAATACTTTTTGTCAATCCACACAGGTTTATCCTATCTCCCCTTCTAAACATATGATCATGTCTTTATATCAGATACATGGTAAAAAACGGAGCTTTTGGCAGTTATAGAATAAGATCTTATGAACAGTAATAATGACGTTTATCTCCTCTCTTGTGGCATTGATTATGTTACACTCATAGTGTGCAAGACTCGTGGGATTTTTCTAAAGCATTTTTCTCAAACCCACGAATTGTCTTTTTGTGCGGCTATGTAGTTTTGTGATATGACCGTGAACAGTGTTGTCTCTGTTGGAAAAAATAGTGTAATATAACCTACCAGGCGTGAAGTCTCGTCCCAATATTATTAGTGTTGCTGTTGGCTAGGCACCCTTGTAATAAAAAGCTTTGAGCACGTTTAATGGATATTGTGCTATAAAGGCTTTAGTTTTTTCCCATCTCCATGCACGTCCAAGCCTCCCAACCATATTATAAGAACTGACTGAAAGATGTTTTACAAATAGACAATGCCAAATCCAGATTATTATCAGACCAGCGATTCATGTCACCCAAATGAAGTCAAATCGCAAAACATTTCTCAATCCTAAAGTGATTTTAATAATATTTTAATGAGAAAATATCCTCTTTCTAAATATCACAATATCACAAGTCTTTAGTTTGTTATGAATTCCCTGACCTGACGATGTCTGAGGAAAAGTTGGTATTGTCTGTAGGTGAAAAATATCTCTATATCTAATAAGAAAACCGCAAATTCATCAGTTTGCTGCCGTACTCTTGAAAAACTCATGTTAAAAAATTTTCTGGTTACATTTTTAAATAAAAGTTTCTTCCGGAATACGGCAAGATTTAACTGGTTAAATCTTGAAAATTAAAATTTGATGGCGATTGTCCCGGAGGACATTTTATATCCAACGTTACCTCCATAATGGCGGTAATCAAAATTACTACTCACGATATATTTAAGATGGGAATAATAACAATGCATGCCGGCAAATCAAAAGCACGAACTCATGAACATGTAAACGTAATTGATAATGTGATCACTATAATGATGATGATGATGATGATGATGATGTATGATGGATGATGATGATAATGAGGTGATGATGATGATTGATGATGATGATGATGATGATGATGATGATAATGATGAGATAATGATGAGATGAATACGATATTATGAGATTATGATGATTGACGATGATGATGATGATGATGATGATGATGATGATGATGATGATGATGATGGTGATGATAATTATTATATATAATAACAATGATGATAACAATAATAATACAACACTATTAATAGCATTGTGATGATGATGATGGATGATGAGGATGATGATGATGATGATGATGATGATGATGATGATGATGATGGCTAATGCGTGATGATGAAGTGAAATAAATAGAAGAATGAAAACACATTAAGAATGATACATAAAGATGATAACGACTTACTTGCTGACAGATGTACTTGCTGAGGTCTGTAACGTACCACTGCTCCGCCAACGGCAAGTAAAGACACGTATAAACTCCATAATAACATTTTTGCCATCTTTGCTATTCCTTTGGTCACCACTCTATTTGTATTATCCAAATTAACTTCCGTATGGCAAATAATTGTTAACTGTTCTATTCTATATATGAATTAACTAGATTAACGTGACAAAGTGATGTCTTTAACCTCGGATTGTTTTTGTTTTTGTTTGTTTGTTTGTTTTAATCACTCGTACTGTCGAAAACAGTTTATAGATACAGGGTCAATTTTTTATTATTCAAAAGGCTGATAATCAATTATCGCTCTCGGGGTGCTTTAAAAAAAATACTGTTATGATACTAAAGTCGTCGCCTTGTTATTTATCTGTCAGATAATTAATTATGTTTTATCTTAAATGTTAGAATACTTCAACAATATCTGAAATGTGTCAACACTTTTCTATATCAGCTGATTAACAAATCGATAGCGTTTCATCGTATTCATAAGTAGAATTTAAATACAGATTTTAATGTTTAGTAGTATAATATTATAGACCAATCCACAACCCGTGCGCACGCGCTGACGTTTATATCTTCACATAACGATAATTGCCTCGAACATTAGAATCTCAATGACAACAAATAAAGGCCTTTAAATGCCTATGTATGGTCAGTATTATTATATGACTGTGAAAGTTGGACAACTACAGAAGACATTAGAAAGAAAGTGGAGACAGCAGAGATGTAGTTTCTTAGAAGGATATTACAAATTCATGGATAGAGAGAAAAAACTAATGAAGAAGTATAAGAACAAGCTGAAACTAAAATGTTCTAAGTCGTACAATATGAAAAAGACAAATGCGATTGTTAGGGCACCTAAATCGACATAAATGTATTGAACATCTTGTTCTTACAGGAGAGATAGAAGGGGAAAAGAGTAAAGGTAGAGCAAGAAAAAAAATATTTGATTTGAATCGGTGGATGACAAAGAAAGAAAAGAGTAATATAATTTTTTTTTTTAGGTTATTGGTCAGAGAGATGAATTGGGCACATGATCACCGATGTCTGGCCAGACTTGATACTTAAGAGTACATTTTATTATTATCATTCACATCATCATCATCATCATCTTTCATCATCATCATCATCATCATTCATCATATATCATCATAATCATCATCATCATCATCATCATCGTTATTTTTAGAAGTAGTAGTAGTAGTAGTAGTAGTAGTGTAAGTATAGTGGTGTGTTGTTGTGTGTAGAAAGTAGTAGTATTTTAGTAGTGTAGTAGTGGTAGTAGTAGTAGTAGTAGGAGAGTAGAGTAGAATTGTAGTAATGTTTTAGTAGTAGTTGGTATTGTTGTAGTAAGTGTAGTGTAGTAGTGGGAGTTAGTAGTAGTAGTAGTTGTAGTGTAGTAGTAGTATAAGTAGTAGTAGTAGTAGTAGTATTTAGTATGTTTAGTAGTAGTAGTAGTAGAAGTTAGTAGTAGTAGTAGTAGTAGTAGTAGTAGGTTAGTAGTAGTAGTAGTAGTAAAAAGTAGTATAGTAGTAGTAGTAGATGTAGTGTAGTAGTAGTGAGTGTTGTAGTTAGTAGTAGTAGTAGTAGTATTTAGTAGTAGTAGTAGTAGTAGAGTGTGAGTAATGTTTTAGATTTAGTTGTTGTTATTGTTGTGGGGGGTGGCGGTGGGGGGATGCGGTGATGGTAAGGAGATCTTAATTATTTGGTTCATCTCGAGTCCTCTGGTTTTAATTAGTGCCATGATTGAAATTGAACATAACAGGACACAGCATAGTGTAGTCGTGTGCAAAGAGTATCGTATCGACTGCACTACGAGGCCTTGACTAAATTTACCTCGCTCTAGTTCACTTCTTGGCGCTGCATTGCCTTGAAATGGACACTAAAGATATTTTTTTTAAAACTCGTTTCATCAATTTTAGTTATTTTTTATTCCTTCCCTATCTTTCTATCTCGGAGCAATCGGATTAAACAAACAGAGGTTAGGGTGTCTTGAAAACAAGTAAATCCCTCATCAACCTTTTAGTTCTCATTTTCATTAGATTTATTTTAAAACAAAACCAAAATGTCTGTTTATGGAACCGGATGAGAAGGGTGCAGTTAAAATGATGAACATTGCCTCGAATTCAATAAACATCTTTAGCTCCACCCCCTCCTGTCTTAAACACATTCAATGTTATCGTCTTTCATTTCCGGGGAAAGGGTTTCGTATCGTCGCCCAAAAAAAAAAATAGTTTTCAAATTCTGTTGTAAACGAATTAAATATTTTTATGCCCTTTAAATATTAAAAATAAAAACTAATTTAATTTTT
>NW_027622493.1:0-2500 GCF_034508935.2 Berghia stephanieae
ATAGTTTGTTGGTCGTGGGAAAAGTTTTTGAAAACTGAAATGAAAACACATTCTATTTTCCCCCCCTTTTTCCACCCCTTTTATAAACATTTTTCCATCTTTATTTTTTTGACGAAAAAATAAAAATTTAATAAAATAATAAAAAAAAAATTTTAATAAAAATAAAAAATAATAAAAAAAATTTTAATGGGGAATAAAAAATTAGATGATATATGATGATTAATGAGGGGAAAAAATTCTTGCATAAATAGAAACATAAATGCCAAGAGGATTTTTTTATCTAGTCTGGGTCACCTCGATAAAAGGGGGTTCTTTAGCTCTTGGAAATCACTCCTTGATGTTTTCCCGGGACCTCCCTTTTTGGGGACAGGGAGGCCCACAAAATTTTTGTGTCTTCTAAAAACCCGTTTTCCAACCTGCTTTTTTTTTTTTTGCTTGGAAGGGAGATCTTCTTTTGCCGGGCCATGGCCGATACCCTGGCGGGAGGAAACAGTAAAAGGGTAATTATTTTTTGGGGGTAAAATTTTTTTCCTTGTAAATCATCCTCTGTTATGCACTGATTATGTTTTGTTTATTTTTTAAAAAATTAAATTTTTTGGGAAAAACATTTGAGTGGGGTATTCCTCTTATGGGTGCTTGGGGCTAGATGAACTTTTGGGTGATCTAAAACAAAAAACCTGATAGGTGCTTTTTGGAATCTACATCTTTTCCCAAATTGACCAGTTCTCTTTTGTCTGCCTTATTCTTGGATGCTTAATTGAATTCTAAACTTCTTACAACCCTTTTTTTTCCCTTTTTTACCCTGATTTTTTTTTTCATGCGCGAAAAACCCCTTTTTAAAAAAAAAAAAACAAAGAGATTACTTTTTTTTGGCCCTTTTCCCCTTTTCGGATTCCTTAGCGGAAAGGGAAAAAGTAAAAAAGTAAAAAAGGGGTTTTGAAATATTTTTTTTTTCCCCTTTTTTAAACACTACCCCTACTATCTATCTATCTATCTATTTTATCTTTTAAACACCCTATCTATCTATCTACCTATCTATCTTTCTATTATCATCTTTTCTATCTATCTACCTATCTATCTATTTTATCTATCTACCATCTATCTATTTATCTTAATTTTTAAAAATATCCCACCCCCTTTATCTTCATCTATCTATCACTATCTATAAATCTATTTATCTATCTTTATCATTTTTTTATTTGATCTAGTTTTTTCAAGGCTAATTACAAATAAAAAACCCCAATTTTTGGGGCTTAAGGAATTCAAATGGGGGAAAAGAAATCCCAATTTGGGGGGCGTGCAATTTTATTGGCTACAGCGCGCTGGGTGAATGTAAATGCACACATCTAAAATAACAAAGACAATAGAAGATGCGTTTGGCTAAAACTCATAACATTCCCAAATCCAAGTATAAGGGACAAACACCCCAAAACTATGTTTTAACCAAAAAATTTTTAAAATTCGGGTTAATACAGTTCAGTGAAAAACCCCACAACGGGGTTTGGCAAAATATAACAAAAAGGTTTGGGGAGTCCCGTCATCTTCGAAAAAACTATAAAAGGGAAACGAGAACGCATCCAAAAACCCCAACAAAAGTTCTTCCAATAATTTTTTTCCGCCGGGCCACAATCTCTTGAATCTACACTTTTCCCCAAATTTTAAACCCTTTCCCCCTTTGTTTTCCCTTTTTTTTTGTTTTTTTTTTAAAATTTCTAGAACTTTTTACTACCCATTTTTTCCTTTTTTGGGCCTGAAAAACCCCTTTAATGTCTGAAAGCGCCGTAAAACCCCTTTAAAAACAAAAAAAACAAAAACACGCACAGACTAGGGTTTGCGCCCAAAACAAGGAGGGAAATTTTTCCCGCAACCCTTTTTCCCCTAAACCCGAATTCAAATGCGCATTTTTAAAAAAAAATTTTTCCCCCAAAAAACTTCTAATCATTGTTTTTTGGGGGTTTTTTTTGGACCGCAACTTCAGATACGTCTTGCACATTTAAATTCCTTTTCTATTTTCCCTCTCTATGACGATTGTTTTTTGCCGCAATGCCTAATTTAAGAGCAATAAAGCACATTAAATTTTTTTTTCCCCGGGAAAAAATATTTAAATTTTTTTTAAAATTATTTGTTTTTTTTAATAAAAAAAATGCTGTGGGTTTCCCCTAAGGGTTCCCGATCTTGAGGGTTTATAGACTTTTTTGGGAAAACCAAACGTGAACAATGATAGTAATACATTGAGCCCCACTTTTATACAACGCAATACCACTAAAGGCCAAAGCGCTTAAAAAGGGGGCCCCCCCCCAACAGCAACATTTTCATGTAACGGAAGACGCCTTTAGCGATATAAAATTTTTTTTTCGACAAGACAATTTGGAAACGGCCAGGGACTCATTTTGCTCATGAAACGGGGAGAGTTTTGATAAAAAAGCCCCTTTTTCCCAAAGGGCTCAACTATCACCAGCCCAGGCTCGAACCCAGGGGCCTTCCGATCCGAAAGTGAGTG
>NW_027622493.1:10000-12536 GCF_034508935.2 Berghia stephanieae
GTGTGTGTGTGTGTGTGTGTGTGTGTGTATGTATGTGTGTAGGGGGGGGGGGGTGACTATACAAGAAAGATAACTCAGTATTAAAATATGTTTCCTGTATGTAGCCGAGTATTTACTTGTTGCTTCTCTTGAATATTCATGCTCTCATTCAAGGGAACTAACCAGGCATATCCTATGGGGTTAGTGGCATTAAACTAGGTTACCTCTCTTGGAATTCAGTGTCCTCAGCAAAGTTGATGTTGAATCGTCTTTTTGACCCGGGTTCATTCATTCATTTATTTATTTATTTATTTATTTATTTATTCATTTATCTATTTATTAATTCATTCATTCATTCAAACATTGATTTATTCATTCGTAGTGTTTTTATGCACCTCCGTTGACGGTGTATCTTACGTACCGTTTTTACACACCTCCGTCACGCTTGCATGCGCATCACACCCAATTTCATCAGCGATATTGTGTTTCTGTATTTGGACATGGCGAAAGTTATATCGTTACATGTGTAGGATATTTTTATTAATAAATTTATATAAAAATAATAATAATTTAAAAAATCGAAATATAAAACCAGAAAATAGAAGTTGCATTGAAGGTAAAGTAATGTTTTAGAAAGACCTTATTAAATGTGACAAACAGTCAGGTGGCTCCGTAGCGCAGTGGACAAGCTATTGGTCTCTAACCTTGAAAGTACCGGGTTCGATTCCCATTGTGGACGTTTAAAAAAAAAAATTTACTTTATTGTGAAAGTCAACATTTTTTGTTCTTTCTTCTTCTTTTTTTTTTGTGTTCAAAATCCATTTATCGTGATTTAAAAAAAAAAACTTCGATTTTAATTTTCTAAATTTATTTATTTATTTTAGATCAGTATTTGTGTGCCATATTTCTTTTTACTTTTGATTTTTAAAATAATTGTTTCCTTCATTGATTATCATTGTACAAACGTACATCGGTAATCACTAAGCAGCGTGCTAAACTACAATCTAAAACTATTTAATCCTCATGGACGTTGCAGCAACATTTTCATTAATTTACCATCATCGCCAACGGAGGTGCATAAAAACGGTGCGTTTTTGTACAAACGCCACCTTATTCATTTACTTATTTATTTATTCATAGGGGTCCCGATAGCTCAGTTGGTAGAGCACTCGCTTCACACGCAAAGGGACCAAAATCAATCCCGGGTGCAGTCGTATTTTTTCTGACCACCCAGCAGTGATTGGGTAGCTGGGTCTGTTAGATCTGGCAGAAAGTACTTTGCGATAGACTAGAGTTCTCACCAAAGGGTGACAAGCAATTGCTATTTTCCGTTTCACGCTATAGAAACCTGCTCCTTAGGCCTAACTTCTCTGAATGACTACGTATTAAAAAAAATATTCTTAATTCATTTATAGATAGTATGCAGATGACGTCAGTCAGGCCTTTGTTATGGTTTTTGCCATCCGCGTTTGTGAGTTGTTCTCACTAACTGTATTAACCAGACTATAAAAGTTCATGGTTACACAGAGGTTGTGTGTTGGTCCATTATACTTCCGGATGGCAATGTTGTGAAGTCCTTGGCCAAGCGCATTCTATCTATAAGTTTATTCATTTAATCGTGTCGTGATATTGGAAGAGATCAGAACTGAAGCAAAATTAACGAAAAGATCATCAAACACACACACACACACACACATACGCTTTGCTGGCTTTTGTTTTATTATTAATTGAGCTGGTTTTTTTTTTAAATGAGCTTTTATATAGCACAATATCCACTAAACGTGCTCAAAGCTCTTTACAAGGGGTCCCTCCCTGGCCAACAGCAACACATAACATGTAGGACGAGACATGACACCTGTTAGGCGATATTACACTTTATTGGACAGAGACAACGCTGTTTACGGTCAGGTACTCATTTTACATCTGAGTACGATGAGAGAATGTGAGTAAAGAGCCTTCTCCAAGGACTCAACTATGCCCCGAGCGAGGCTCGAACACTTGACCTTTCGATCCGAAAGCGAGCGTCCTACCACTAGACCACATAGCGGCGCAGTTTTTATTCCAAATTCTCACGTAATATTGCCGATATTTACAATACAGCCGAACAAAGTTATAGCGATGTATCTCCAAATTTCACGGAAATGAATAACATTAAAAATAGTATAAATTGATATCGTGTAATGTTAGGTAGGCCTAACACTGTTTTTGTCTTGTTGATATAAAGTTTAATGTTTTGACATAGAAATAGCGCGTATCGTAACTAAAACAAAACATTGAAAACCCGGGTTTTTGTCTTTTTTTTAAAAGATTCGTCTCTCTGGCTTCGTACGGCGGAATAATAAAATAAAACTAATAATAATAAAACACTAATAATAATAATAATAAAAATAATAAATAATAATAATAAAATAATAATAATAAAAAAAATTTAAAAATAAAAAAATAATAAAAAATAATAAGTAATTGATGATGGGTATGAGAGAGGGGAAAATGATGATGATGATGATTATGAGATGAAAATAATTTTAAAAATAATAATAATAAAAAATAAAATAAT
>NW_027622494.1:0-12578 GCF_034508935.2 Berghia stephanieae
AAAAAAACATTTGATTTAAGGGATCCCTGTGCTAGTGAAAAAGAGTTTGCTTGCATAAAAAACCCAAAAATAACTTCCAATAGGGGGAGAATTTAAAAGGGAAAAAAATTTAACACCCAATAAAGGAGCCATACAATTATTACAATCAACTGTTTCCCCCCTGGCTAAAGACTTCAGCTAAGGATACAAAAAAAACCGATTGATCCATTCCAGAATAAGGACAGAAAGAAAACTTTAATTTTTGATTATAAACAAATAGAGGGAAAAGAATACATCAGCAAAGGTGACCCCCCTTACCCAATAAGGGGGGAAAGGGAAAGAAAACCTGAAACTCACTCTCTCTTTTTGTGCCATTTGACAAAGTTTCATTTTCAAAATTGGATTCATGAAAAAGAAAGGGCCCAGAAAAAATAAAACATTCTGAAAAAAAATTTTAAACGACTCCCACACAAAAAACACAGGGACGAATAAAAAAAAAAAATTGTGGTTATAATTAAAATCAAACAAAATCCCCATGACATGTGCGGATCTTTTAAACTGTATGAAATTTGTTCCAAATGAGCTTCATTTTTCCCCCCTCTCCCTCGATTGTCCCTGCACATCAAATAGCGGGCCATTTGCGTGCTGGATGGAATGGAGTTTCTTAAAACGGCCCGGGACCAAACCCAAAAGGCTGACCCGGGGCATGGTTTGATTGGAGAATTGTATTGGCTTTAAACTGAAATGACGCTGATTTAGGAGAAGAAAATGGGGATGATATGATGACGTGATGAAAGAAGGGATGAATTATCTGTTTCAAAATTGTAAAACCCAAAGGGGGAAAATGGCGGGGGGAAAAGGAGTGCTCTTTTCCCAGAATCTGGTAAGGATGAGGGAGGAAGTAAAGGGACACCCCGGGTAGTTCTGAAATCCTTCTAAATCAAAATCCCCTTCCCTGCAGGGAAAATTACAAAACCCTTTTTGGGAAACCCCTGTAGGACAACGAGAAGAGGGGGTTGTAACGACCAGACCTAATGCGAGACATTTTTGGGAAACAGAACGTCTCCTCCTACCCAGTGATGCCCGTTTTCTAATAAATCGGGTTTCCCGATACTCCATTCGGAAGATTGTGATCTGCAGGGAGAGGGGCCCAAGTCACAGGTAGGAAAATTTGGGGTTAAATTAGGTATTCCTAGGGGAAGAAGATGAGTTACGGGAAAAAACATTGGTCAATAATTAGAGTAAACCCTGTACAACCGAAGCCCATTAAGAGGGAAAAGAGATGACAGATTAGGAGAACTTTCACTTTTAAACGTAACCCCGTTCCCTTTTCATTGCAAAAATTTTTTCCCCGCATCTCAAAGGAAATCTTGCCGACTTTTGGTGACCGTGCTCAGCATAAAATTTTATAAAGAGCGAGATCAATGTCCATATTCGCAGACAACGATAAAATGGAAGAATTATCTCACCTGCGCTTGTCTCCCACACTAGGTGCTGAGGTAGAAAGAAAAGATCGGTTTGGAGCATATCTTTTCCCCAAGTTTGTCGAGTTTTGTAGAGAAAAAAAATCTTTTTTGCATCGCTGATGAAGAAGGAAAAAATCATTGTAGTTAAAATGTGTATTTTCAATAGGAGATACACCGTGATTTTGAGATGGTAAAAAAGGGAAAGGTCCCCCAATGCCCTTTGTCTCCCTGATACCTTTCTGATTGTTGATGTGGATATTCTGCATAAAAAGGGTTGAGGCTGTTTGGGTCGTTTGGGCCCATTAGGATCGTTAAATTGCCGATGATCAACAGCCTGTAAAATTTTGTTTTTCTGCCCTGAGAGATTTAGTCTATGTAATAAAATAGTTTATACCATCATTAGAACACACACTGTTTCCCCTCTCATTTCCTGACATCGGTAGAAAGGGTTTAAAAAGATGAAAACGAAATTGGCCCTGGACAACAAAAACAGCCTTTACTTTGGGACAGATATGGAGGTTTGAACCTGCAAAGAAGACAAAAACAAAAAAAGTATTTTCATAGATAATTTTATGCCAATTGGTTTTAAAATCCAAAAATTTGGAAAATGAGATCATAACTCATTGTTACCACTACTTTTCCCCAAAATCGTTTTTGGGAAAATGAATGAATCAATTTTTAAATGATAGCGAGGGCCCCTGCCCAAAATCAGTACCAGACCCGCAATATATAATTTCCGTCCCAGGATGGCAGTTTCTATGGTCTATGGGAAAATTTGATCATTAACAAAAACAAAATTCCCAAAAGTACATGACAACCACGGAGATAAGTTAATTAACGGGATATCGAAATCATTAGTTATAATTAAAGTTACTGTGAAGTGTCTTTTAGTTGCAATTTACGATTTTTATTAGACTAATTAGTTAATTAGTCTTAGTCTTAGAAGACTTAGACTTAGTCTTGCGTGAATGATAGAATTAGAAACAGTCGGTGCAATAGGAAAAAAAAAAAAAGAGTCTGTTTTTGAAGTTCAACTTGAAACTTTTAAGGGGACACTGTTATATTTTACAAAGACTCAAACACCATCAAAGCAAACGGTAGTGTTTAAAGAAAAGTTCTTCATGGGTTAAAATTTTCCCGGGAAATTCCTGACGACAAATTTTTACCTCGACATGACATCCCTCAAAAACCCAAAAAAACAACAGTGACCGGGTAGTTGACTATCCCACCGTGCAAATCGAAAATTAAAAAATATGAAAATAACCTTAGATACGAATTTATATTCATAACTTTTTATCGAGTCATATTGATTTCCGGAAAAAGATTGGATTTAACTTTACTTTGGATAAAAAAAAATTTTTTTTTAGCTAAAAAGTAGGTATATAGTTAGAAATTTTAAATTTAAAAATTGCATTGATTCTAAAGATTGTTTTGTCATTTACAAACAATAGGTTTTGATTTTCTGTCGGGAAATAACGGTCTAAGATGTAAACAAACGTGATTGTCTGCTAAGTTTTATTTCAACTGCTAGAAAATAAAGAGTTTGGCGTAAGAGTATGGCAAGTCACGATTGATTTCGGACACCAAATTTACAGGACATTTGAAAAATGATGATTTTGACACAGTGTATGAACCAGCTGAAGATTCTTTTCCCTGCTTGATGCTTTAGAGAAAGATTATTTTAAACCTTTTTTTTTTAAAGGGACTAAAGAGTAAAAAATTATGTTGCCGCTCTTGCCTTTCACTTTCACTTACATTTTTCATTTTCTTTTATCAGAATCAGTGTTTTTTGGGCACTGGTAAGGGCGGGGTCCCTGCCACTTTGTTACTTCGGGGACGACGGCCGACTGGTTTTTCCCAGGGCTAATATGGGGGTCAGCACAGCGCCGTGGGAGGGAAATTTTCCCATCTTCGAGAAAAATTTTAATCTAGGAGCGGCCCCGGTGTTACCTTTACTTGGCTTCTATACCAGGAAAAATTCATTCGTTTGGACCGAAAAATAAAAAAAAAAATTACCGTTACCGTCAAAAGCAGTTTAGATTTAAAGTTGCATTTTTTTTCTATAAAAAAACATTCGGTAATGGACAACCCTTGATAAATTTTCAAAGTTGTGTTGAAATTATACCCTAATTGTTTTCATGATTAATTCCTGGGAAAAATCGTGTGGGTATTTTTTCGGGTTATAAAGGTACCGCCTAGCCAGGCAGGGTTCCAGATCATTTTTGATTTAAGAGCCCCAAACTAGCTATAGCAAGAGGCCAGATTCCTCCAGGAGCCCAAATCCCACCAAACCCCCCTTTTAGCCTCGCAAAAACTTTTTTGATTTTTTAAAAACAATTTAGATGGGAAAAGGAAAAATTCGTTTATATAGAAGCATTAGCAAATGCAATCTTTTGGGGGTTAGGACGTGTTGCATTTAGATATTTAGATTCCCAAAATTTAAAATAAGTTTTACGGTACCAGATTTTAAAAACGATAAAAGGGGGGAAAGTCAGAGGAAGCCAAAAATTTGGGTTTACAGGGGCCAAGGGGCCCAAAACCCAAATTTTGAGGGCCCAAAAGGGTTTGGGGGAAAAAGGAAAAAATTTCTCAAATTTGGCTACCAGGAGGCCAAACTAGCAACCCGGGCCCCCGGGTTTTTTTAAAAAAGTTTTTTGGGAAAAAGAAAACGGAACAAAGTGTCCATAGATAGGTATGCAATTTGGTGCATTAGTGCAGTAAAAAGGCCCTTTTTTTCTTTTATTCAAAAAACTTGACTGTTTGGTGGACCCTAGGCCTCTCTACAAGTCCAAGAAATAATACTCACTTTTTCACTGCTCCAAACGAAAATATCTCCCCCCTACCGGTCTAATTTTTTGTAGCAGCGAAAAATTTTCCCAAAAAGGGTCACGTGACACTGTAAAAAAAACCCACAGGAAGTCCATGAAACCCTTATTTACGGAAATTTCCTTTAAAAACCGTGTAAACAAAAAAAATTTCCCTTTTTCATTCGATTCAAGGGGGTCAGTTTGGGCCCGGTTTTTTTTAAACAAACCCTTAAAGTTTTGAAAAATCAAATGTTTTTAGAAAGTTAAAGTGCAAAGTTTTTGAAACAGAGGTGGTTTTTTTTTAAAAAGATCTTTTTTTTTCCCCCCGTGAATGCATGTAAAGGCGAGTTGGACGTGCAGGGGAAAGGTTGATGGGCCCAAAAAGGCCCACCTCTCTAGATCTAGAGGGGGACCTCTCATGCCCATGAACCCTCCTTTTTATGGGGGGGGGGGGGGGGGGGGGGGGGGGGGGGGCCCCCCCCAAACCCTCAACCCAAACTAAAGATACTATAACCGGATGAATGTAATTTTTTCCATCACTTGCAATGTCAAAAAACTGATGGGAAACACAGTAATTTAATGTAATATCATAGATAGTTATTATTTAGTAGACCTCTAGGAGTATTTGATGGTGTTGATCTCAGAAAATTTATTATTTTTTTATCGGGATCCATGATCAAGGTTTTTATTATTGTTGCCTTAATAGGTGGGGTCATTGCCCGATTTTTTATATGCTATTTTCCAAAACGATTTGTATTATTGTGTACTGCCCGGGTACTGTCCCATTTAATTTTAGCCCCGTGTGTAAATTTTTTGGTGTATGTGTTGTTTTTATTTTTCCTTCCTCATTTGGGCCCTCATTCTACCCCCAAAATTTTCCCTAAATTTTTAACCTCTGAACTTTTTCAGCCCTGCTTTCCCTTTGTTAAATTTAAAGGCAATTTTTCTGTTTCAATGGTTTTTTATAGATTTATTGCCATACTTCAGTCGTTTAAACTTTCAAGCACTTTGTCCAAAAATTTTTTTTAACAAAATTTTTTCTTCTTTCAAAAAGAGTCACGTTTTTCCCATTTTTTCCCCTTTTTTTTTCATTCACTATTTTAAAACTTCCCTTTCTTTTTCCAAAAACAACATTTTGTTTTGTCAAAGGGCCAAATGTGATATAGCGTAATCAATGAGTGTCTTTTATTTGCGAACGTTTTTGATATGAGTTTTTGCGAGCATCAAAAATGGTTTTAATATAATGAGTGAAATTAAAAAAAAAAAAAATTTAATTTTTTCCCAATTGTATAATGGACTTATATTGATCCTTGGCTTGTGGGGGCGGGGTTTCTTTCGAGTGTATTATTTTCGAATTTTTAGGAGGATCATGGTTTGATATGAAATTTTGGTACTTTGGTCATGTTTAAGAAAAAAAATAAAAAAAAATATGACAAATATTATTAATAGACTCGCATTTTATTCAAAGTTCAAAAGAGAAGCTTGAGGTGCTTCTGTCTACTTATTTTCAGAGAATGAGGGGTAAATTCTGGTTTCAAAAGAGTCCCTGGCTCTAAGGAATTTTTTTCAACGTCATCTTCATTTTTACTCTTTTCTTTTTTTTTTTTTTTTTTTCTTTACTCTCCAGCCCTGCCATCTGTTTGGAAATTTTGGGTTTTGGATCAGGGAAACTGTTTTACATTTTTTGCTCAAATACTCAAAGGGAAACGGAATCTTTTTGTAAGTATTTTGTTTGTTAAAAACGGTGGATGAATTGGATCATTTTAATTCCGGATCGTCACACTCTGCCCTTTTGCCAAAAAAATTAAAACCCTTTTTTACTTTTAATAGTTGCCTAATTTTTTACGTACAGCATTTCTTATCCGCTTATTCCTCCCTTTCCCCGTTTCCTCTTTCAAATATTAAAATCTGAAATTTAAAAATCTTCCGTTTTTCTTTGGCAAATTTCCCTGTATTTCCCCGTTTTCAGGGTTTTCCCCGTTTTTAGTTTTTTTGTCCGAGCAAGGGGGCGAAGAAAACGTACTGCACTGTATCATGTGTGTGTGGCAGTGCAGAAAAAAACATTCAGAAAGTGTTCATGGGGCAATATATATTCTACTCGACAGACTTTCCTGGGTTTTGGCACTTTATTTGAAGAATTATTTGGCTAATCCAAGCAGTTTCCAAAAAGAAAAAAAAATGCTTTTCTGACAAAAATTTTTCTGCATTTGTGATGATTTTCCTGCACTGACACAAAGTTCTTTTGTAATTTTTTAATATCCCCCCCCTTTTCTGCACTGACCAAATTGATTTAAATGACAATAGCTCATTTCCCATAGATGTACAGACTCAACCCCGTGTGCCGTCTGGCCAAAAACAGGCTATCAACTAAATGCAGCCGTGGTCTGTATTTAGGATTTACCCCCTTTCCCCCCCCCCCCCCCCCCCCCCCCCCCCCCTTTCCCCCCCCCCCCCCCCTTACACATTATTTCTTTTCATTCTCACCACCACCCCCACAAACTAAATACACTTCTTCTTCTTCTTCCCCTTCTTCTTTTCTTCTTCTTCTTCTTTTCTTTTCTTCTTTTTTTCTTCTTCTTCTTCTTCTTTTCTTTCTTCTTCTTCTTCTTTTCTTCCCTTCTTCTTCTTTTTTTTTCTTCTTCTTCTTTTCTTTTCTTCTTCTCTTCTTCTTTTCTCTTCTTCTTTTCTTCTTCTTCTTCTTCTTTTTTTCTTCTCTTCTTCTTCTTTTCTTCTTTCTTCTTCTTCTTTCTTCTTCTTCTTCTTTTTTTTTTCTTCTTTCTTTTTTCTTTCTTCCTTTTCTTCCTTCTCCTTCCTTCTCTTCTTCTTTTTTCTTTTTCTTTTTCTTCTTTTCTCTTTTTTCTTTCTTTTCTTCTCTTTTTCTTCTTTTTTTTTTCTTCTTTTTCCCTTTTTTTTCTTCTTCTTCCCTTTTTTTCTTCTTTCTTTTCTTCTTCTTCTTCTTTTCTTTTCTTCTTCTTCTTCTTCTTTTCTCTTCTCTTCTTTTCTCTTCTTTTCTTTTCTTTTTCTTCTCTTCTTCTTTTCTTCTTTTCTTCTTCTTCTTTTCTTCTTCTTCTTCTTCTTCTTTTTCTTTCTTCTTCTTTTCTTCTTCTTCTTTTTCTTCTTCTTCTTCTTTTCTTCTTCTTTTTTTTCTTTTCTTTTCTTCTTTTTCTTCTTTTTCTTCTTTTTTTTCTTCTTCTTCTCTTCTTCTTTTCTTCTCTTTTTTTCTTCTTCTTTTTCTTCTTCTTCTTCTTCTTTTTTCCCTTTTTCTTTTTTTCTTCTTTTTCTTCTTCTTCTTCTTCTTTTTTTTCTTCTTTTTCTTCTTTTTTTCTTTTCTTCTTCTTTTTCTTCTTCTTCTTCTTCTTTTTTTTTTCTTCTTCTTTTTCTTTTCTTCTTCTTCTTCTTCTTTCTTCTTTTTTCTTTTTTCTTTTCTTCTTCTTTTTTTCTCTTCTTCTTTTCTTCTTTCTTCTTCTTCTTCTTCTTTTTTTCTTCTTCTTTTCTTCTTCTTCTTCTTTTTTCTTCTTTTTTTCTTCTTTTTTTTTTCTTCTTCTTCTTTTCTTCTTCTTTTTTTCTTTTCTTCTCTTTTTTTCTTCTTTTCTTCTTTTTTCTTCTTTTTTCCTTCTTTTCTTCTTCTTCTTCTTTTTCTTTTTTTTCTTCTTCTTCTTCTTCTTCTTTTTTTCTTCTTCTTTTTTTTTCTTCTTCTTTTTTTTCTTCTTCTCTTCTTTTCTTTTTCTTCTTCTTCTTCTTCTTCTTCTTCTTCTTCTTCTTCTTCTTTTTTTTCTTCTTCTTCTTTTCTTCTTTCTTCTTCTTCTTCTTCTTCTTTTTCTTCTTTTCTTCTTCTTCTTCTTTTTTTCTTTTTTTTCTTCTTTTTCTTCTTCTTCTTCTTCTTTTTCTTCTTTTCTTCTTTTCTTCTTCTTCTTCTTCTTCTCTTCTTCTTTTTTTCTTTTCTTCTTCTTCTTCTTCTTCTTCTTTTTTTCTTCTTCTTTTCTTCTTCTTCTTCTTCTTCTTCTTCTTTTTCTTCTTTTCTTCTTTTCTTCTTTTCTTCTTCTTCTTTTTCTTCTTCTTCTTCTTCTTCTTCTTCTTTTCTTTTCTTCTTTTCTTCTTTTCTTCTTCTTTTCTTCTTCTTCTTCTTCTTCTTCTTCTTCTTCTTTTCTTTTTCTTTTTCTTTTTCTTCTTCTTCTCCATCTCCCCTCTCCCCCTTCTATTCTTTAACCCTCCTCCTTGACTTTGATTACTTCTTTGAATTGATTGGGCCTTCGTTTTCTGTGAGTTGTCTTAACTCAAGCATACTTTAAAAAAACCCCCAAAAAACCCAGATTATATGGCTTTTGAAATAAAAATCTTTTAAAATTGTGGTCATATTTTAATAATTTAAAGGAGTGCAAACCCCTTGAATTTGTACTACTACTACTACATGACTATTATACACAACTATATCCATATCTGGACTAAAACAGTTCGTCCCTGAAAAACACGAGGAAACCATGTTTGTCTGTTTTATGCAATAAAAAACCCCTACAAAGCGCTACGAAAAACCCGATAGCTACATCTGATCATAATAAAATTCACTTAGTACCGAGTATATCTCAAAATTTAAAAAAAGGGAAACCCAACTTGTTATCGCCATTCTGGACTAAAGGGGCAACCCAACGACTGAACGGCTGTTTTGATTGTACTCGGTGGGAGACTTTAATGGTAGAAGGAGACTTTATTGTGAAGGGATTAAACTGTGACGTTTATTGCATTTTGTGTGGATTTATGCTTGGAAAAAAAAAAATGGGATATTTCTAAAAAAACCCAGGGGTTAAAAAGCGACTTAAATATATACTCAACGAAAAAAAATTGCCTTTGAGTGTGACATTGAACTAGAATTTAAAAAGGGGAAAGGGATCAAAAATACAATAAAAGGGGAAAAAGGGTTGAATCAAAAACAAAATGGAGCGACAACTGAGATCGGGCTGCGAAAGGAAAGATGGGAGATGATAAAGAAAAGGGGAGGAGTGACCAAAAGCAAAAAACATTCCCAAAAGGAAAAACGAGGACTGATGTCAAAAAATTTAAATGATTTTTACTTTCCTTTTGACGGGCTCCCATCTGTGCACAAGGGTTTTGTCAAATAAAAATGGCCACCTCCAGAGTTGAAGAAGAAACTGTAAAGCTCCCTCTTCGGTGATGAAAAGAACATAAAGCACCAGGCCCAGACAACATTCCCGGAACTATTTGAAAAACTGTCACCAACAATGGCTATCCCTTATAAAAAGGGAATCGATGAACAATCAGTGCCAGCTTTGGAAAAACATCGATTGTCGTTCCAGTTCCAAAAAGCGTTCCCCAACCATATTTGAACGATTTCCATCCAGTGGCCTTACTTGCTTGAAATGAAATGTTTTAAAAAAAATTTTTAAAATGTGAGCTCCTCAAAAATGTCTGCCGAAAGTGATGATCCATCCCAAATTTTGATACCAGCAACTCTCAGGTAGAAGACGCACTTTTAACCCCAAAATTCGATTCAAAACCCTTGCCCAAATGCCTCGAATTACCCCAAAAACCCTGTTGTCGACTTTTCGTCTGCTTTTAAGCCAAAACACAGATATTTTGCTTCAAAAGTTGTGCAACATGGATATTCAAACTACCTTATTAAATGGTAAAAAAGGTTTTTGCCCTAAGCCGCAATGTGAAAAATTTGGGTGAAATATCTCCAACAAAAGAATGTTGTCAAACGGATGCCCCAAGGCTTGTGAGTTCCCCAATTTGTACATCTTATACACCAACGACTGAGACCACCCTTTAAAAATTTGTTTTAGATAAAAATATGCCCCGATTGGTGTGAAAAAAATCAGTTTGAATTAAATGTTGAAAAAACGAAAGAACAGTGTTTGGTGTAAAAAATAAAAACGACTTAAGGTGTGACGTCGGTAAAGTGATGTTGGATAGTTGAATATTTTTAAAAATTTAGGAAAAAACCCTTCATAGTTTGGTCAATTTTTCTCAAAATATTAATCTAATATTAAGAAAGTTTCCCAAAGATTACATCCTAAAGGGAAAAGAGTACATTTTAAGTAGGGGGGAAAACTATGTTAAGAGTTTATGACTCATTGATTAAAAATGTAATTGCGTTTGGTGACCATATGGTTTGGTGGATTTCGCTTAAAGATAAATCAAAAAAATTTTAAAAACAAACAAAGAGGGATCAAAAAATATAAACCTCCTCTTGATGGGTAGAAAAATTCATGGAAAAACAATAGAAAGGAAAACAGATTCTCAATTAACAACAAAAAAAAACAATTTTTACCCTGAATTTAGTCTTTTACCATTGGGGGGAAGGTTTTGTCGATTAAAAGTAGAATAACAAGTATAAATCAAAGTTCGTTCCCTCAGCAAAAAAAATGTTGAATATTTCATATGGACAGCAAAACCAAGGATTGATACATTGATTTAATGACTGATTAATTTTTTTAAGTTTTTGTTAAAAAGACCCTTGAAATGATGTAATATTTGGGTCGAATTGCCACAATGTAAGAATTTAAAATGAAAAAGAAAATGTTTATGTTGTGTATATCGATGGTGAAAGAAAGGGAGGGGGAGAGAGAGAAAAAGAGAGAGAGAGGGGAGTGTAACTAAATGACAAATTGCCATATTTATGGACAATAACGATCTATTATTATTATTATTATATTATTATTATTACTACTACTACTACTACTACTACTACTACTAAACACTACTACTACTACTACTACTACTACTACTACTACACTACTACTACTACTACACTACTACTACTACTACTAAACTACTAACTACTATACTACTACTACTACTACTACTACTACTACTACTACTACTACTACTACTACTACTACGACCAATAATAATAATATAATAATAATAATAATAATAATAATAATATAATAATAATAATAATAATAATAATAATAATAATAATAATAATAATATAATAATAATAATAATAATAATTAATAATAATTAATAATGATGATGATGATGATGATGATGATGATGAGGATGATGGTGTGATGATTATGATGATGATATCTTAATACAATGAAAATAATGATAATGTTTATAATGAAAATAAATTTTAAAAACTATTTTTCTCCTTTTAATTTAATGACAGGCTGACCCTTTAGAGGACAGACTCTCAGGCAAAGTGGATGTATTGCTTTTTAATCCTCCTTATGTCGTTACACCATCTGAAGAGGTAAGAACGCCCTGCTACCTATGACAAATTGAAATATAATACTAGAGTGTTTGAAAAAGATGGAATTCCCCTCAGGGTATTGAAACCAGCTCAATTAACTTTTTGACCAATCAAAACATGGAATTTGTGATACATCCTCACACGTGCTCTGACAAACATAGTTTATAAACAATAATGTGAATGCAATCGACCTCTCTATGATCATTGTTATTTTTTTATACTGCCAAATGAGTGACCAGTTATCACTCGATTTTCTCGATCAGATTATAAACGTTAACGTTTACACATAGTTTTCTGTGTTGGTTCTATTTATCAAGTGGTAGAACAGGGTTATTTTGCTATCGATATTTAAACCTGTGTAGTTCGATATGTTTACCAACACTGCCATTGTTTACATTATGACGACTCTCCGAAAGGCGTGATTTTTAGGTGTCTATTGGTAGAGCACTTGCTTCCTTTGAAAAGGGACCAAGATCGATTTTGGGTGAATTTGAGATTTTTTCCAACCCCTCCTATCCACAAAGCAGTGAATAGATAGCTGGGTCTGTTAGGCCTGGTGGAAAGTACTGTGTGATACACTTGTGTCCTATCCAAAGTGTAGCAAGTAATAATAATCATTATCATCTAACAACGCCACTACCCATTATCTCATTCGTCTGTAGTGTTTCATTCATCTTGTTTTGTTGATAAAGGGGAAACCCGAAACAACCATTTTATCTGTTTTCGTATATTAAGTTGAAGCTTTACATTGAATTTCACATTGTTTATTTATTACATTACTATTGAAACATCAGCCATTCCAGTTTGTATGTTCTAAATCTATTCACAATTGTGTCATTTCACCCCCTTATATCAACATGTGTCTTCTATTTCAAATGGGACCATTTGGTTCGCTGGTCCCTGACAAGGACCGTGTGGTCTAGCGTTATGACTTTTGTCTTCGGACTGGAAGGTTGGACCTTCCAGTCCGAAGACAAAAGTCATAACGGTTTGAGTTCCACTCTGAGTTGAGCAGCACATATTTGAGTCATTGGAGTTAGTTAAATTTTGGATTATTCCAAATTCGAGAAGTGCCTAAATGAGTCAATAAAAATTTTTAAAAAAAAGGGT
>NW_027622495.1:0-5000 GCF_034508935.2 Berghia stephanieae
TTTCACATCCGTCACACATTCTTCCACACGTTTAATAATATTTTCGAGATTTTTAGTTTTATCAGTAGCATAAAGTTGCGTATCATCTGCATTGAGATGATAGCGCAGTCCATGACCAGTGATGACATTAGATAATGGAGAAGTATACAAAACAAAAAGAATTGGACCCAAAACAGAGCCTTGAGGAACACCAAAAGACAATGTATGTTGACGAGAAAGTTTATCTAAAATCATAACCTGTTGCTTTCTGCCATCTAAATAAGATTCAAACCACTGCAAGACAGTCCCAGACAAGCCAAAAGTTATATTTAGTCGTTTAATGAGAATACCGTGATCAATAGTATCAAACGCCGAAGAAAGGTCAAACAATGTCAGAAGAGAAACAGAACCTTTATCTAAAACATCAAGCAAATCACTCGCAACACAGCACAGAGCAGTTTCTGTGCTGTGGTAGGACGATAAGCTGACTGAATTTTTTCCCATAGATTGTTTTCATGGAGATGTTGTGAAAGACGCCTGAGTACAACTTTTTCAAGGATTTTAGAAAGAAATGGCAGATTTGAGACGGGACGGTAGTCACTAAGGTCATTTACATCGAGATTTTGCTTTTTTATGAGAGGCTTCACAATTGCATGTTTGTAGATATCTGGGACTTGTCCTGAGATAAGTGTCTGATTTATAATATAAGTTATGCAAGGTATCAATTCAGGAAGACATAATTTCAAAATATTAGTTGGTAAAGGATCTAAATCATATGACTTCGAGGAAGATGAACAAATTATTTTAGAAATCTCTTCTTCAGTTGTTTCTTTAAAACAAGATATAAACAATATACAAAGAGAAATTGTGTCTCACTGTTGTGATTCCGAAATAGATGGAGAGAAAAATTAGGTTTTTTAAGTTAATGTCCCTTTTGATAAATTACGTGATCTAATGACGGTCAATTAGCAATGGGCATAAATGTATGACGTTTCCTTATAAGATGGTGAAAACAAGATCCAACTATGTTTAAAAGTTATAGAATAATATCTCTTTGAAATCAGGAAAAGACGTTATGGACAGCATGTATGTTTTTTTAGATTTGCCAATAATTCTTTGCTCTTTGGCCAAAAATCAACATGTGATGTACCGTATCTGCCCCCCCCCCCTCTCCCCACCCCATGCCCAACCTGCAATGATTGGGTAGCTGGGACTGTTAGATGTAGCGAAAAGTACTTTGCAATAGACTAGCGTCCCATCCAAAGGGTTGCAAGCAATTGCTACTGTCCATTTCATTGTATGGAGACAGGGATAAACTCCGGCTCCAATGACCCTGAAAGACTAATTTTATATAGTGGAGAAGAGATACGATTTCCCGAATTGCAAAAATCTCAAAAGTTCGTATTTCTATTCACTTTAATTCTAAAATCAAATTTCTGGGTTCAATTCATCCCGACATAATACAAGATTTGACACGACCTTACTGACACGACTACTCGCCTGGCCGTGAGACGGACGCTAAAGCAGACGACGCCATCCACCGTGTCAGGAAGGTCGTGAGTTCGAGCCCCATCGCCGCGAAATTTTTATATTCTAGTGTCTGCTGGCACCTTTCTACTCACTTCATTTTCTGTTTTTATCAACTACGGTAAAATAGTAACATTATTCGTTACGATACAACCAGTATTTTGTCATTCTGATTTCTTTTATAAATCAAAAAATTAGAAGTTTTTTTTTGTTATAGTTATAAATCTTTATCGGAAAAGTGTTAACTTCAGCGGAAAACGTAATAGTTTTGTGAATCTTTATTTTTTTCACAGATTAATTGAAACGAGGTGGGAATGCAGGAACTGGGGATGGGGCATTGACTCGATAGCAGTTAATGAGTACTCGCAACACATATAAAGTGGCCCGTATCAATTCTTGGTGTTGTCGAGATATTTTTCATGTGTTGTAGTGTTTGTTTTGGTGGGGAAAAATCATATATCGCAAGAACTTACTGCCTTTGTGTGTGAGTGAAGATTGGTGAGAAGGTTTGAAGTAAATCTTGAAAATGGCCGTTAAGGAGAGAGTTTAAATTTTTATACAGGGCAATATCCACTAACGTGCTCAAACCGCTTTACAAGTCGTCCCTAGCCAAAAGCAATACTGAACGTGTAGAACGAGACATTACGCCTGTTAGGCACTATTACATTTTTTTCGGACAGAGACAGCACTGTTAACTGCCAGATACTCACTTTTTTTTATCTAAGTACGATGAGGGAAAAAATGAGTAAAGAGCCTTTTTCAGGGACGCAAATATGCTCTGCTCAGAGCGGGCCTCGGATCCAGGACCTTCTGATGTGAAGGCGAGAGTCATGCCACCAGACAAAAAAATGTATATCTTGAGTTTACTATTAACTTCTAGGGATCGGAACCACTCCCGTATATTACTGCTTTGATCTGGTTGGTAACTATTTTGCTTTTTGTGTCTATGATATTTCCATCCATACAAAAAAAGTAATTCACTGAACATTGAAAACTGTAATTCGGGGGACTTAACTCACGATTTTTTTTAATACAATCCTTGTTGGAGATTACTTCCCTTCTTGAAAATTATGACTCTATTTTAGAATCTACTACTTCTACAATGACAACTACTACTACTACTACTACTACTACTACTACTACTACTACTACTACTACTACTACTACTACGACTACTACTACTACTACTAGTACTACCACGACGAAGACGACTACTGCTACTACTACTACTACTACTACTACTACTACTACTACTACTACTACTACTACTACTACTACTACTACTACTACTACTACTACTACTACTAAGACAATTGCCGCCCACAAACAACTTACTCTCGTCGGCTCCTTGATAACAATGTTTGCACCACGTGCAACCCCAGAGTTTTCAAATCCTTAGACCCCACTTTATGGCCTGTATGCTTGAATATGGAAGATTTTGCCATTCTATTACGAAAAATATCCTTTGATTGGATGGCCGGTAGTTTTGATAAATGCTCATATTATACCATACTTTCTCTTTCAACAATGTGGAGCAAAATTCGTTTCTAGCCTAGTCCGAAACTGACATGCCAAAAGATATTCGATAATCCAGTTTTTTATCAATTCCATGGGGTGTCAGTGCAGATGGTGTAAAAAAGGCATATTAATTTACGTTTGCTTTATTCAAAACTCGCCAGCGTATTTGAAATATTATGATTTGGTAAAAGAAATATAATATACAATGTAATGTTTAATCCTTCATTATTTTTATTGTGTTATTTAAAGAAGTAAATCTTGTGTGGTATTAGCCATTATCAACCTGCAGGAAGAAACCAGAGAAGAAAACAAACAATATGATAGTGTGGTATTAACTTCATACGTAATGAAAATGCAATTCTTGTATATTTAATTCCAAAGATGTCATCAAATTATTTATCTTTATTCTTCTTTGACATTATAAAAAAGACATTTTCAAAGATAAACAAAAAAGCCAAGATAGTTTTCAAATAATATTTCTTTATCCATATCCAGTTCCTTGAATCCTCTTTCCCATTCTTCTTCTTCTTCTTTCTTCTTCTCTTCTTCTTCTTCTTCTTTTCTTCTTTCTTCTTCTTCTTCTTCTTCTTCTTCTCTTCTCTTCTTCTTCTTCTTCTTCTTCTCTTCTTCTTCTTCTTCTTCTTCTTCTTCTTCTTCTTCTTCTTCTTCTTCTTCTTCTTCTTCTTCTTCTTCTTCTTCTTCTTCTTCTTCTTCTTCTTCTTCTTCTTCTTCTTCTTCTTCTTCTTCTTCTTCTTCTTCTTTCTCTTCTTCTTCTTCTTTCTTCTTCTTCTTCTTCTTCTTCTTCTTCTTCTTCTTCTTCTTCTTCTTCTTCTTCTTCTTCTTCTCTTCTTCTTCTTCTTCTTCTTCTTCTTCTTCTTCTTCTTCTTCTTCTTCTTCTTCTTCTTCTTCTTCTTCTTCTTCTTCTTCTTCTTCTTCTTCTTCTTCTTCTTCTTCTTCTTCTTCTTCTTCTTCTTCTTCTTCTTCTTCTTCTTCTTCTTCTTCTTCTTCTTCTTCTTCTTCTTCTTCTTCTTCTTTTAAAATCTATCACCTACTGACACATATGTAGTAGCAGTAGTAGTAGTAGTAGTAGTAGTAGTAGTAGTAGTAGTAGTAGTAGTAGTAGTAGTAGTAGTAGTAGTAGTAGTAGTAGTACTAGTAATATTAACTAATACTACTGCTGATAGCCCTACTACCACTACTATTATTACTACTACTACTACTACTACTACTACTACTACTACTACTACTACTACTACTACTACTACTACTACTACTACTACTACTACTACTACTACTACTACTACTACTACTACTACTACTACCACTACATACTGCTACTACATCTTGCATTGGTTATAGTATTATTAATAATGATGATGAAGATGTTAAAGATGGTGATAATGATGATCATGATGATCATGATGATAACAATTATGAAAATGATGGTGATAATGATACAAAATGATAATAAAATAATAATAATAATAATATTATTATATTATTATTATTATTATTATTATTATTATTATTATTATTATTATTATTATTATTATTATTATTATTATTATTATTATTATTATTATATATTATTATGATATGATGATGATGATGATGATGATGATGATGATGATGATGATAAATATAATGATGGTGATAGTATGATAATGATACACAATGATAACAATGATAAAATTATATATTATTATATAATTATTATTATTATTATTATTATATTATTATTATTATTTTATTAATATTATTATTATTATTATTATTATTATTATTATTATTATTATTATTATTATTTATTATTATTATTATTATTTATTATTATTATTATTATATTATTATTATTATTATTTATTATTATTATTATTATTATTATTATTATTATTATATTATTATTTATTATTATTATTATTATCATTATTATTTTATCGTTATCATTCTTATTATTATTATTATTATTATTATTA
>NW_027622495.1:10000-12543 GCF_034508935.2 Berghia stephanieae
AGCCCATGTCTCAATGGCGGATAATTTTCTCATCGAGGCCGCTGGTTGGTTAGCCAATAAGAGCACCGTATGGTTTCCATTGGGTAAATTCCTTGATATATTCCAATGTTTACAGATATCATTGTGTGTAATGATGTGTTTATTTAATTTTTTTGATGGTAGGAAATGGTGTGAGGAGAGTTTGTTTGTTTTCCTTTAAGAATCAAAAGAGCGTTCGAAATAGCTCGAGTTACGTCCCTGCTGCAAATCAGTGTCAAAACTTTCATCTTGCTGTAGTTGCTAGAAAATGCCGGCATCAACATACCTCGATGCCATAACGTGTCGAAAATCATAAATTATTTCAATCAGCTTACGGCAATGGTCACATCACAGATCTTTTATGCAATGTTGTAAATGGCTTGTCGAATTTTAAAAACCTTTCACAGGACCCTATCTTCAGTCATCTAGACCTTTTGACGGCATTTTTACGACCAGCCACTCAATTCTGCTCTGTTAACTGAAACTATCATTTTTTAAGAAGGGCCGGTTTTTAATTGGATGATAGTTTTGCTGGAAATATAGGTTAAATTAACCCTGTTATGACACATTTCATAATACATTATGGTGTTTTGATAGCCAAATTATACCCTCTGGCACTCTCCAAGGAGGCTGAACTACCCTATTGTTTTGGATTTATTCACAAGTGGTATCAAAATAAGGGAAAAATTCTTTGGTATAACTTTAAATTGTGTTTGGGAGAGTTGATTTTTAAAGAATCATTTTTTTAAAGAATCCAAGAAAAAGAAATGTATTTATATTATAATGGTAGCGTTGAGGAGAGCAAGAACAACTGAATATTGTTTTATGGACGACAATGAAATTTCTTACATTAATATAATATAATATGATTTCCTGCCTTTTATTTCATTATGAGCCATCTGAGAAGGGTTTTTATTTGCATCATAGTTTATTCTTTTCCAGTGGATGCATTGTGTTTTTTTAAACATAAATATCTAGAAACATGAAATAAATGCAAATATGTACTTTTCTCACAAGGTCCACAACTATTTTTTATAATTAGTGACACGCGGGAATGTTCGTACAATGGCTTAATTAGCAATATAATGGATATGATGTACGGCCTCAGATGTTGAGAGAAATAAATAACAATTTGAAATTGAATGGAAGCTCAAATTCAATAAACAAATACCAATAATGTGGATGTGTTTCGCGTTTCCCCTTTATCAACAAAAATGATGAATGAAACACTACGGACGAATGAGATATCTGAGAATGGCGATTTAAGGTGACTAAACAAAACAATGATGGAACAGGAAATAAATGCCCCTTTTGTAAGTAGTAGTATGCCTCACAGTCAAAATGACGCTTGCTGAGAATTGTGTGATTCGGCCATAGTCGAGAGTATAGCTGCTCTCTCCATTCATGTTGTTGTTTCCATTGGGTCACGGTCCTGGGCCAGAGTTTTGAGGCTGTCAAGATCTTGTGCCCTTTAGTACGGAGAATACTGCAATATTTCTTAGTTCTTTCATGGATTTAATTCGGCTCATCTGAATCCAGAAAATTTCTGATATGTTGAGAGATCCTGGTTCAGGCATTTACTATTGATGTTGGTGGTCTCCCTACTATTTGTTGTCATGAAGGAAAAAATTCTGTCATTGCAGTTTGGGCTGGGATGTTATCTTCTCGACGTAAGATGTGACCAAATAGCCTCCATCGCTTTCCTTATATAGCAATGACTATCCGCACAATCTTTGGGCGTCTTTTCGCTCACGAAGTGCCCAAATTCGCGACAAAATATGGGACGAAGCCGTTTCGTACATGCTTTTTTTAAATTAATTACGACGCTGTTTATAATTGAATATGACTGAAAGTTGGCACAGTTAGAAAAGAGGTCATTTTAGATTATGTCAACGACAAAACTCGTATGATTACCAGAAGACCGTTAAAATAGATTTTTAAATCTTTGAGTATAATGTTTCTAAAACTACAAAGAGGAGAGATTTTGTCGCTCATAAGGTTTATATATGCACATTTCTTCCATTTATATTTCAAATTTCATTCGATTAATGATAAGTACTTTTCCCGTATTCTCACAAAACATCAACCCAATTTGCATTTCAATGAGTGGAAATATGGAGACGGCCATTTTGCTCCACCATCGCGCGACACGAAATTGACGTGAGCGAGGGAAGGCTGCCTGATGGCCAGACTTTAACCTGAACAAATTTGACTTCAAAAGTGGCTAAATAGAAAATCATATGGCTTTCAATATTAAGACTGGCCCACTTAAAATGAATTGAATTTAACAAAACAGAAAATTGAATATACAGGATAAATGTCACTGAGACAAACATAGATGAATAAAACGTAAAAAAAGAAACAAAATTATATTTTGGCCACACACGTGGCCTTTTGGCAACCTTGGTTCGCGACGAAAGGATGACACAAATCCTCGCGCGCTTTTTTAAATTAAAGTAGTGTTTCATTTGTTATGTCATTAGTGATAAGACTAATTTAAAACATTCTCTCTCTCTCTCCCCCCC
>NW_027622496.1:0-12552 GCF_034508935.2 Berghia stephanieae
TTTTCTCAAATTTGTTCTCTTTGCTTCACATTGAACTCTGGCTGTAAAAAAAATACTATCCCAATTATAATCCAGGACAGCTTTGAACAAATCTATCTCTGCGGATTCTTCCATTTTGTTTTGCATTATATATTCCCCTTTTAAGAAATTAATTAACTTTTTCAATATAAATCCAATTGAAAGCTTCAAGCCTGCTTTCAATGTCCCATCCTCTTTCAAAGTCATTTCAGAAATGGTTTGCGATATTTCATTAAAGTTACAACGCTTCACCACGTCCTCTCCAGAGAAAGAAGGTTGATTCGTTCTCTTCCTAGTTTTTAAAATCAAATTTCCTAAGATGCGTAAATCACTCATTATAACTTTTCTCTCCTTCTTTGAACTTTTACTCCACAATTTTGTTCCTAACAATACTATAGCTTTGTCTGATCGACACAAATTTCCCACTTCATCATTCCGAAATTTGTCAAGAATATTCTCCTTTATTTCTTTACTTGCATTGGGAGCCACGGGATAAAATTTTACAACCCCAGTACACAGAGCATGCTCAGTACTACATTTCTTTTTGTGTTCATAAACCCTTCGTCCAGAGTAAAACCCCTTACAGCCAGCACACATAACAACTTCATGTGACCCTTGTGCTCTCTCACGCATAACTATTGAATTGTTTCTAGTGTTTGAATAAAAAATGCCCTTTTTCTTGAGATAATCCATTGTTCTATCCCTTTCCTTTACAGGCTGTTTCATGGCCTCTGTAACTTCTGTCTCATCTTTGTGTTTCCTCATCAAATGCCTTGAGAGTTTTGTTTGCAACTGTCCACAGTATGGACAGGGTCTCCTTGGCTTTTTGTATTTCTCTGGAAAAAAAAGAAGAAAATAAAGCACATCATGCTATGAACTATGAAAATAAATCAATAGACAGATCATATGCACATCAGCTACATGACAGCGATAGAGAGGAATAGCATTCCAAATATTTAAGGCCTGGACAAGTAACTGTCATAATTCCTTCTTGTTATATACTTTTCTACCATCTATTCCTTTGGAAGAGGTATGTTAGATTTGTGGAGACCTCTGCCACATAACAAATCCAGTGAAAAGACGCCATATTTTTGTTTTGAAATAGAAATAAATAGATCAATCCACCCACTTCACTGGGTTCAGGGTTCCCTCTTCATTATAATCAAAATATGAACATAAATCGGAATAGTAACACATTGAAGTCTCATCTGAATACATAGATTGTCCTTTGTTGTTTCAGCGAAAAATCAGACAGAATGTCAAAAGAATTTTAGGTTTTTCCCCAACCACCCCTTGGAGGTATCAGTATCAGCGGAATGGTAAGCGTCATGTTTTTTACGTTGAGCAACAAAATTTACTCCAAATGCTTCACTCGACCCAGGCGGAAAAGCAATCAAGAATAGACCCAAGTCCTATCCAAAGACTAACATTTCATTTAAGTTTATTGTAGGCCCTTGGCCAATCGACAAAATTCAATTCACATAAATTATTTACAACAATCAGAAATTAATTATATCAATAATAGTAATAGAATGCAATGAAGGCAATATCATAAATAATAATAATAATAATAATAATAATAATAATAATAATAATAATAATAATAATAATAATAATAATAATAATATATAATAATAATAATAACAGTAGCGGCTATAAGTAACAATTAATATAGTAACAAAAGTAATAATAGACTATAGTTCATAGTCATAACAATGACTTTCTTTGTCATTGAGGGAGTGAGAAAACATCACCGGCTGGCAGAACAAACAGCCGACATCAATCAAACGTCCTCCAGACCGGTTGAGCATCGGCTTCATTAATTCCTTAAAGACTTCCCCCAACTGCCTGAACGATGCTGATGCCCAGACAACTTAATCCTGATTTATATATTTTGTGGGAATGAAATATGACATGTATATGCCGGAAATATTTCAATAACAAACACACTGTTCAGATAGAAAATATTTGAGTCTTGCCTTTGTTAATTGATACAGGTAAGTTAGGAAAATAAATGCTAGTAAAAACGATCAGCAAGTTCGTGAACACTGCTTCTCAACTCGAACATATGTTTTCATCAAATCTACACACATCATGTTGTGAGCTGATTTTAATGATCTCAGTTGTCATTGAAAGGAAACCCAAGAATTTTAGAATAAAGAAAAATATTGAACTGGAAGTCAAAAGGGTTTGTAGCACAGCAGGCATTATCAAAGTATAATTTTAGTACCGACAAATTAAAAAGAAAATGTGCTTTTCTTTAAATGCTCCCAATCATCATATACTGTTTAGGTTGCAAGATTAATAAAAATGTTATCTACTCTGATTCTCGTTAAGTTTCCAGCTGGTCTGTGAAAAAAAGCCTTAAGCATCATAGAAATACAAAGAAACAGTTTTAATATATAGATGGGTTGTAACAAAAAAACCATTTTAACACTTACAATACAAGCAATTTAAGTCTATTACAGACAAAAAAAAACCCCAATAAAATAAACATGAACATTTTTATGGCTGGTTTCACTGATATCACTCACACATTGGGGTTTCAGATTCTAAGATGTCCACCCTATCAAATTTGGATTTGTGCTTGTTATGTAAATGGTAGCGTATTTTGCGACGCAGCATTGCCACAACAGAAAAAAAATGCAATAACACAAATGCAGCACCATGGAGGGGGTGGAAGTTTTCTTTTAAAAGGAATGGGTAAATTAAAATTGATCCCACAAATATCAAAGGAGAAGAATGACAAAAAAAAATGACTCACCATTGCACGTAACACGTTGGTTTGCAAGTGTATAGCATTCGGGTTGAACCTGGGTCCCAGACTGGCAACGAGGTTCAGTCTGTGATAGTTGTGGATGAGGCTCTGACTGAGTTGGGGAATGAGCACTAGGTTCCAAAGACAATGATGTACTCAGCATTGGGTACCTCACAGAGTACGTAGAGGAATCAGACTCGGAGTCAGCAACAAAATCGGGACCCTGTATATTTTGTGGAAAAGATGACAGATCAATCAATTTATTCATGTTGACAATAAACATGAAGAGCCATTGTTTATATAATCCAACTAAACAATTAGCTGGTTAATAATGCAAGTATAATAAAAAAGAGTTGAGAAAGGCAGACATATTGTCTAAGTATTTAATATGTTCAACTGTGCTTGGATAAATATAGATACACCAACCAGGGTTTCAGTAAACCGTTTTTAACCAACTCTTTAAATCCTACACCAGGACCAACAACTACAAAACAATTTTTTATATCACTACGATTCTGGACATATAAACGGTTGTCATTGCAACAATATGAACTTCCTAACCTTGCAACTGCAATATAGTTAACAAAAAAAGTTGATAAACATTACGATGCAAGAGAATTTGGACAAAATGCGAGATCAAAAGTATAATCCCAACAGAAGCTATTTTAATTTTTCCTGGAAACGCATCATTTTCACATTTTGTCAAATAAAAAAACAAACGACTTCAAATGTGAATGGCTCATCAATGAATATCACTTCAAAATATAACGAGGAAGGTTTAAAATAGTGTTATTGTTGGCGAAGTCCACTGCAAAGAAAAATTTTTAACAACAAAAAACTAGGAGATCTCACTGGTGTAAAACAGTGTTGTCCTTGTCCTGAAATATTGTATTGCGCCTAACAGACTGCAGGTCTCATCTTTTGTGGCAAATGTGTTTTGTCCACCACAAAATATGTTGATGTGAAGCATTTTGAGCATGGTGCCAACTGTGGATAAACGCTATACAAATGTTATGATTTTATTTTAATGTACATACTTACCACAAATGAATCATGTGATATGGAACTTTGTTCTGCATCACTTTCAGGCTCTGAGTTGGAGTCTATATAGAAAATAAAAACAACAAAAAAAAAGCTGAAGACTATCATGTGCAAGTTTTTCTCTAAACTCTTAAACAAAAAATCATGCCATCTTGTGCTGTAAAAGGATTTTTTAAAAATTATTTACCTTATGACTATTGTCCTTTGGAAAACAAAGAAAATTAAGTCCAAAACCTTCAGGCTATTTTCTTTTAAATTCCAAGAACGTCAGAGTAGGCAAGGGAGGACGGAAATATAATTCCAGAAACCAATCTGTCTATAATCATATCCATATGATAGTTTTTCGTTCAAGATTCAGGTACAGTCCACTTAGGATAATCGCAATACCTTGGGATCATCGAAAATGTTGGGATTAACCGAAATTCAGTTTCCTGTCCACTATTTCAACATTTTACACATTTATTGTCAACTCAAACCAGTAAATAATATTCTTAGTCCACCACATACAGAGCAATTTGATTGAAACAAAAACCATATGGCAGCCCCGTGTAGATTTGTCAACCAAAAGCAGCTATGAAGCAAGCCGATATCTTATTCAGATTGGAAGAAGTTTCAATCTTTTTTCTCAACAATTCAACATTTGTCAGAGTTAAAGAGATTAGCCTTAATGAGAGACAATAAGCTCTCACCAAACTCGTTGGTCACAATGCACAGTTGTTAATCCTAAAACAAAGGATATCGCTCAGTCTCTCTTTATAACTGTCATTTATAACCTGTTGTCAAGATTATGACCAGCCCCACCCCTCTTCTATTTAATGGCCACCGATGACGTCACAAACCCATACTGCAGAGCCCCGCCCTCTTTCGACTCTAACAGAGTGGTGACACACAACTGTAGCATTAAATCCTGCTCACTCTCGATTCTTCAACCTGTCACGATTTCATCCATGATGAAATTTAATCATGATATACTGTTTGATTTCTTGAATTTACCACTTTTTAAAAAACCGAAGTTTGTTGCAATTAACCAGTGACTTTTATATAGAATTATTTCCATTGCTTAGGAAATATTGTGATTAACCGAAAGTTGCGATTAAACGAGTTGCAATTATCCGGAGTGGACTGTAATAGTATTACACATCATGACTCAAAAAAAAAAAAAAAAAAAAGCAAACTATGTGTACCTAAATGTTATTCATTTCCTCATCAAATTACATTCTTACCATTAACATCATAGATCACATCAAAAGGGTTGTCTGGATTGACAGCAAGACATTTTTCAGGATTTTTAAAGCTCAAATCTCTCTGATCTGAAGTTACAAAAGAAATAGCATATTCTCAACATTAAACTATGATTTTGTGATGGCTGTGATATGGCATACTGTATGCATAAAGCAAGATGCAAAGACAGGTTTAAGTTTAAATTATTTTATATTCTTTTCAAAAATCCATTCTAGTTTTGCCAAAATAAAATAAACACGAGAAGTGTTGAGTTGGATAAAGCTAAAACTAAAAGTAGTAGTGGTAGTAGTAGTAGTAGTAGTAGTAAACGACAGATCTTACTCACTAGTGTGAATCTACAGTCTACAGAAGTTCCCGAATTATCTGACTCCACTTCCAAATGACTGACTGACAAGTGACAATCATCAATCGGTGTGTGTGTGATTGTGATGTCTACCCTATTGAAAATCTTAAATCAACAGTGATGTAATAAGAATGGCCAATAACTTACCATTTAAATTATCTCGGTGTCTCTTCAATGATGCCTCCAGCATCAATTTACCCCACGATGCCATAGACGTCTAGTTTGGAACTCAGCAAGTGACGAAAAAATACTTGCGGCTATAGAGAGGACGTCCGTCGGCCACTCTCTCCGCAAGTCAGTTGTTATCAGATAATCATTGGTTCTTGAAAAATATAGAAACACAGCGGTTCATTTAAAAAGACTCTTTTGTAGATCAAGATATAATGTTAGGTATTGCACTTTAAAATCTCTTCAGACATAGAACGGGTCAACTTGACGTCTAGACCAAATCATTTCGAAGATCGATATGGCAACAGCAACGCCTGGAATGGAGGATTTAAATGCGGCATCTGACGATTCTACTGCTATGACAGAAGATGCTCCATTTCACGACGTCGAGATGGCTTCAACTGGCATCAGGCATCAACATGCTACTCAATAATGGGTTTGATGAAGCGTTTGACTAAGAATTAAAGCTGATAACTGATAACCACCTACTACTGACTTGCGGAGTGAGTGAGTGCCGAGTGCCTCTTTATGCGCGAAATTGACTAAACATACGTTTCACGAAAAAAAGAGTTACTATGTTTGCTTGTCTCTTGTCACCAAGATAAGAATCCGGACCAAGATTCGATAAATCTGTTTCTAAAAATAGATTATAATTCGTATATCTTGTTCATTCCTCAGTTCATCAACTTTCACACAATTTTATATTAGGTTTTCATTACTATAAAAATCCATATAATGCTCTAGAATTTTAGAGAAAATTTCGGAAAGATATATTGCCTCACTATTGAAATATATCGATGAAAACACTGGTACCCCTATTGTACTTTTTTCAGGCGGTCACCTTATTGACCAACGTGAAAATTTAGGCATAACTCTTCTTACTGTGGTGTTTAACAAATAACTTCAATACTATGATTTACAATTATATATCCTTGACGGTTGGGTTGACAACTTTAAACTAAAAATAGAAAAGTGAATGTGCTAGAGGTCAAATCAATAGGGGGACCGGATTTTGGTCTCCCTATTGGTAAAGTACTGTAAAATGAACTAATAGGGGTACCAAAAGTCTCCCTATCCGGTATTAATACATATATATATATATATATATATATATATATAGGAATGTATATTATAATAGGAATTGGTTATATATATATATATATATATATATATATATATATATATATATATATATATATATATATATTACCAATTACCTTCCATATTTGCTTTAAAATATCTACTTTAAAAAATTAGAAAGGAGGGAAAATATAAATATATAACAAAAGCACAAAAAGAGTTATTTCCGGTGCACAGTATAGTCAACTGATCTACCACGGAAAATCGGTCTTTGTTGACTATCTAGCGATACCTATGGCATGACCTCATTAGTTCAATCTGGGAATTGATTTTCAAATAAATTAAATTATATAACAGTAAATGCGCCAAGCTAGTGAGTCTGACGAATTATCCAAATTTGATAAATAAGATAGTGGTAATGGTTAGTTCAGTATACGAATGTTTGGGGAAAAAAAAAGATTTGAAACAAGATGTGCAAATACTTCATGTTAGTTGTAGTAGTTTAAGAAAATTGAAATGAATTACATTTGGTATTAACGGTATCTCCCTGTTTACCGATTCGATTATAGGAAACCATTGAAAAAAATAATTGAGCCTTTATAAAGCGCAATATCCACTAGACGTGCTCAAAGCGCTTTACAAGGGGTTCCTGGTCAACAGCAACATTTTAACATTTTAACGAGTAATGAGCCTTTTCCAAGGACTCAACTATGCGCCGAACGAGGTTCGAACCCAGGACCTTCCTATCCGAAAGCGAGTGTCATACCACTAGACCACATAGCCGCATTGAAAGAGAGATTGAAGTAATTCTTTTTGGAATATAGCAGGCAAATTGAATAGAGAGAGAGTGGATGTGGAAAAAGAGAGGAAGAGAGAGAAAGAGAAAGAGAGAGAGAGAGAGAGAGAGAGAGAGAGAGAGAGAGAGAGAAGGATAAAATTACATCTATAATCCCTCATTTTCATTGATAACAACAGGTAATTCCACACGCAATTCCAGTGAGGTTTAAATTGCTTTTCGGAATCGATAAACGATTCAGTCCATACACAATGACTTTGATTGACATTTTCTTTCAGACAATTTATCTAGATATATCATTTCATTTTATGATATATAATTACAAAGACTCACCAACACAAGCTAGAAATCGGGTAGTGTGGCGTATTGAGAGATTACGGATGCAAATTGTTTCGGGTCCTAAGGACTTATTGTTATTGTCTTATTTGAGAGTTTAGCTCATTCTAAAATCATCAAGATCATAGAAAAGTGTCTTTAAATGTAAGGCTGTAAACTGAGTGCATTCAATTGGATTCAGTAGTCTGATGTCACGCCGCCCGGCAACGGCGGCCATCTTGGTTCTAAACAAAGAAAATTATTACTTTATATTCTTCATGCCGGCTAGAACTTTTCATATGCCTTGTGATCTGAATGTGTAAAAGTCAAAACATGATCAAATTTATGGGGTTTTTTCCTCTGGATACGCTTTTATGCTCGCCGGAGACATATTTCATACGGGCTTCCGCCATTGTACCGATAGTTTAGAGCCAGTGTTACTAAGTTACCATGCGTCATTAGGAAGGCGGTGACGTTACGACTGTTGAAGAGTATTGGATTTAATAGTCTGATGGCACGTCGCCCAGCAACGGCGGCCATCTTAGTTCTAAAACAAGAAAATGGGTACTTTTTATTCTTCATGCTGGCTTGAACTTTTCAAATGCCTTGTGATCAGAATGTGTAAAAGTCAAAACATGATCAAATCTATTATGTTTTTTTTTACCTCTAGATACGCTTTTACGCTCGTCGGAGAAATATTTCATAAGGGCGTCCGCCATTGTTCCGATAGTTCAGAGCCAGTTGCTAAGGTACCATGCGTCATAACGAGGTAAGTATTTCCTATCCTGTGTGTCATCGACGCTATACATTTCTGTCAATTTACTCACAACAAACACATGGGACATACCAGCAAACAAAACTATGTGTAACCGAAGACGTTTATATATATCCTTGGCTTTGCTGTAATATGAAATATTCAACACCTTTATTGCTGATGGAACCAACGTTGATTTATACTTGTCAGTTCCACATTTAATCTGACAAAACCCTCTCCAAGATGGTAAAATACCAAATCCATGGCACAAAATATGTTTTCCATTGTTGGCAATTGAGAACGCTTTCCTTTCCATTGCTTTTCCATGAATTCTTTCCACTCCATCAAGAGGATGGTTCACCATTTTCGATGCCTCTTTGTAATTCTAAATCATCATACAACGCTTTATATAATATTAAGCGAAGGATAGGTCTCCAATCAACAAATCGCGAAATAAGATGAAATTAATAATATATATATATATATATATATATATATATATATATATATATATATATATATATATATATATATATATATATAACAATTCAAGCATTTATTTAGTGAGAACTGATCATCCAAACATGTTCTAAAAACAGAAACAAAGAAACTCCGTTTGATGTTTCACTTTGTTGGTAGAAAACTGAAAGGAATTTAAATTCCAAAATAAAACGTCCGAGTTCGATTCTAGTAGTAGTAGTAGTAGTAGTAGTAGTAATAGTAGTATAGTAGTAGTAGTAAGTATAGTATAGTAGTAGTAGTAGTAGTAGTAGTAGTAGTATAGTATAGTAGTATAGTAGATAGTTAGTAGTAGTAGTAGTAGTAGTAGTAGTAGTAGTAGTAGTAGTAGTAGTAGTAGTAGTAGTAGTAGTAGTAGTAGTAGTAGTAGTAGTAGTAGTATAGTAGTAGTAGTAGTAGTAGTAGTAGTAGTAGAAAGTAGTAGTATAGTAGTAGTAGTAGTAGTAGTAGTAGTAGTAATAGTAGTAGTAATAGTAGTAGTAGTAGTAGTAGTAGTAGTAGTAGTTAATAGTAGTAGTATAGTAGTAGTAGTAGTAGTAGTAGTAATAGTAGTAGTAGTAGTATAGTAGTAGTAGTATAGTAGTAGTAGTAGTAGTAGTAGTAGTAGTAGTAGTAGTAGTAGTAGTAGTAGTATAGTAGTAGTAGTAGTAGTAGTAGTAGTAGTAGTAGTAGTAGTAAGTAGTAGTTAGTAGTAGTAGTATAGTAGTAGTAGTAGTAGTAGTGTAGTAGTAGTAGTAGTAGTAATAGTAGTAGTATAGTAGTAGTAGTAGTAGTAGTAGTAGTAGTAGTAGAGTAGTAGTAAGTAGTAGTAGTAGTAATAGTAGTAGTATAGTAGTAGTAGTAGTAGTATAGTAGTAGATAGTAGTAATATAGTAGTAGTAGTAGTAGTAGTAGTAGTAGTAGTAGCAGTAGTAGAGTAGTAGTAGTAGTAGTAGTAGTAGTAGTAGTATAGTAGTAGTAGTAGTATGTAGTATAGTAGTAGTAGTAGTAGTATAGTAGTAAACTTCGCAGTCTGAATGAATCTTGCTGAGAATTATGTGATTCAGTCATGGTCGATGAGTATAGCTGCTCTCTCCATCCATGTTGTTAATTTTTTCCATTGGGCACGTTCCTGGGCCAGAGTTTTGAGGCTGTCAAGATCTTGTTGTGACTTTCGTTCGGAGGGCACTGCAGTATTTCTTAGTTCTTCATGGATTAATTCGGCCTCATCTGAATCCAGAAATATTTTATATGTAGAGAGATCCTGGTTCAGGGTAGTTACTATTGCTGTTGGTGGTCTCCCTACATATTTGTTGCCATAAAGGATTAACGGCCAGTTACTCATTTTACACCCGTGTACGGTTAGAGAATGTGAGTAAAGAGCCTTTTCCAGGACTCAACTATGCGCCGAGCGCGAGGTTCGAACCCAGGACCTTCCGATCCGAAAGCGAGTGTCATACCAATAGACTATATAGCCGCGCAAGTAGCTTTCTTTTTAGTGGAGACAAAATCCACACCCCGAGGAACTTAATTCATCAAAGTGAGCCATCATCTCGAAATTGAATTTGCAGATGTATTTGGCGGACCTCTAAATAATAGAAAACCAGGGATATCATAAGAAACTTAGTTTAGGATATTAGAACGCTTAAACAATTAGTTAATGAAAAAATGAGCAAGAACTAGGAGACTGATTCTAGATGTCATGCAACAACAAAAAAGCAACTTTATTGCAAATAAAATAAATGAGCAGAGAAGAGCGAAGAGAGGTTCATTACTAAATTGCTAAATCTCTTCTATCATATAATATAATATACAATATGTATATACATTTTTTTACAAATCAGTGAATGCAATTTGACAGTAGCTGTTAGATCTTGCGTTCATGTCCTATGAGTTAACTTAAATGTGACAAATCGTCTCAAAACAGTTTATGTCGGTACGAGCCAGGTGCTTAAAAGCCGAATTTAATGTTAAACTGGTCAATAATATAAATTGTTGGCAGTATCATCCTAAAATATGCTACCCATTTTCCTCAATAAAACATACCAACTCAACACAAGTCTGATAATGCTGGCTATAAATTCAATTTTCAACATCTTAACCAACCCGACTAAATACCGTTTTGAGACGAAGGATCACAAATTAGAGACTTTCAGTACGTTTATATTCCTCTTCCTTTTTATCTCAGTCAATAATCACAAGGGTTTTCGCTGAGTTTGGGTCCCGATGGCACAGTTAGTAGAGCACTCACCTCCATAGACAAAGGAGTCTACAATTTATCCAGTTTGGAGTCGATCTTTAATTTTTGATTCTCCACCAACATGCAAAAAACTGGGTCGCTGTTTCCTGTTTCACATATCGGTAAAAAAAAAATTATTGCGAGAGAGTATCACACTGGCCCGATAGGGGTAACAAGCAATTGCTACTTTCCGTTTAATGCTAAAGCTTCTGATTAACTATTGGTCTTTTCTTTTTGTAGGAAAGGTGAAGACAACACTTTGTCAAAATTGTAGATAAACGTACATGTCTCGTGGAACAAACAAACCCTTAACTTAAAGCCGGCTCTGAGAAGAAAAAAAACAACAACAACCCGCATTTGAAATTCTGTCCAGGAAACGCGTCCTCCAAATATGAATCGATTAAAAAAACCCTCATGTGCCAGAAACTCTCAAACCTGGGACTTCTGCGAAGCAGTGGCGGTTTCAATGGTGGGCGTTTTTTGAAAAGGGGGGGGGGGGGAGATCATTACAGGGGGGTACTCAGCCACATTTGAGACATTGAATATCATTTCTTACTTGCGAAGAATTCTAACTCAGCCATCGTTTGCGCACATTTTGTCGCGAGGAAAGTCTCACCTCATTTTGTTATAGTCACCTGCACAAAATGTTATGTTGTCAGTATAATTGCATTTTATATGATTAAATTGCAATGGTAATGTTAATTGAAATAATAAAAATCCTAACTTTGTTTCAATAGCTGCAACTTTTCATCATCATCATCAAACATCACATCATCATCATCATCATCCTCATCATCATCCCTTAATTTCAGTTATCAACTCGGTCCTTCATCAATCACTTTAACCCGTGTGTCGCAAATGTTACTTTCAGATTGTGGGCCAGAAACGTTCAATGGCACGGGTCAAATTCTCACACATTTCTTGATTCCAACCGAAGCAATGTTTATTCTCAGAACATTCCATCTCGTCACTCGAACCCCTGGCTCATCTCTGACGTCACTGTACTTTTCCCGACTCTTCCCTAACAAATTATTCCCGCTCCCCCCCAGTTCCGAATTGTCACTTACTAATGGTTAGAGCTCTTTTCGTCTATTGTCTACTTTCCGGAAAAAACATCGATGTATGTGGACATCCCCCGTGCCATATTTCCTCAAAGAAAAACACTTCTGACTGATTCTTCCTTTTTCTTGGGCTACAAACCTCCCATCCATCTGATACGTACGACAGAAAGGATTCTGTGGAGAGAAAAAACAAAAACAACGAACATTAATTAATCCGTAAAGTAAATTTTGGAAGAAAC
>NW_027622497.1:0-5000 GCF_034508935.2 Berghia stephanieae
AGCCCCATAAATCAATGTGAGAAACTCGCAGATGAGAGAGAGAGCTGGCGAACCATGATCTCCAACGCCGTGTCCGACATGGAACATCGGTAAGGTAAGGTAAATAGTCTTAACTTTCCCTCTCCGTCATCTTGAATGGTGGACAATTTACGGGAGCTGGCCTGGGACGAGCAATGGGTTCCGGCCCGGCTGGGGAGGGCCTTCCTGCAGTACTCCTAAATTTAAACAATTGTGAAAGGTTGGATTAATTTCAATTGGTTTACAACATTATTACAACATTAAATAAAACCACTGGTGAAATGATACAGGTGGTCTAAAAATATTTCTTTGTTTAAGCCATGTTTCAGTCCGAGGATTAATGAAATGGCAGAATTAACTATAAATTATTTTATTTACAGTCCTATGTTTTTTTTATAGAAGAAAAGAGAAGAAAAAAAAAACAAAAAACAAAAACAAACAATAACAAAAAAAAAAAAAAAACAACCCCCCCCCCCCAAAAAAAAAAAACACACAAACAAAAACGAAAACTACAAATTAGGAAAAACATTACAGGTCAGCATGTACAGGCTTTTCTAGCTCTTTATCACTGCTGTCGAGTCTAAATTTTCCTTTCGGAACACCAAAATCTTATTTGGACAAAATGGAATGTATTATAAATACTATAGATGCTAAAAACATTGCTCCTTCTTATTTATCCGCCATTGTTACACGAATCTCATATGATGATTTCATTCAAATAAAAGAGTTTTTTTTTAAAATAACATAAAATGTGTAGGAAGAGAGAGAGAGAGAGAGAGAGAGAGAGAAGAGAGGAGAGAGAGAGAGAGAGAGAGAGAGAGAGAGAGAGAGAGAGAAAGAGAGAGCTTTTTTATAAACCATCCGATGTACTGAAATCTACGTTACACAATGGTTTGATAAGACTGAGTCAAGGGCTAGGTTTCTATCTAATCGTGCCGTTTTTTCTTCAAAGTGCCTTTTATTTAGTACACAAAACAATTCTTGTTAGCTACTCTCACAATTGACAACTAATATGAGAAGTCAAAAACGTGAATCAATAATATTTTTTAAAAACTCCCAACTATAAAGGCATATTTCTTTCACATATATTATCATAATTTTGCCTACCTTCACTACTGTGGAATCTTTTCTTTAGTATCTTTCCAAGTTCTGAGTCCTCACTAACACCAGTATCTCCAAACACGGACAAGTCATCTTCACTGCGAGCCTTTTTTCATTTTACTCTAAAACAGTATAAACAATCAAATGGCGAATCATAAAACACAAACAAGAAAATGCACACAGATAGGGTACACCAACACATTCACATCGTCCTACACCCATTCATTGTGTGACTTCTGCCTCAATCTGGCACAATTATGTCTTGGTGAACAGAATACTTAAAACTGAATCTTAAGTCGAATTGCCAGAAATGTGAAATCTGACTTGTTTTTTTTTCTTCTTTCTTTTAATCATTATTATTATGGTTATCATCATCATCATCATCATCATCATCATCATCATCATCATCATCATCATCATCATCATCATCATCATCATCGTCATCATTATTTTGTTTTTCAATTTACAAAGCTGAAAAACTTTCTTCAATTCAAATTTAAATCACTATATGATCTAGACTTATTCCACATTCAGTGCCTGGTTCATCCCAACATAATACCAGGTAATGTGTCACTTATAAGGAGAAACGTTTTTGAAATTCAATTGTTGAGTAATTAACTATAGTTATTTGTGACCATCCTGTCAATCCAGTATTATGTCGCAAGGAATTAAATCAGCAAAATGCATTTAGAATCAAAATGAGGATATGTCAGTTTTTCGAAAAGGAAACAAAACTTACTCTCCTCTATATAAAGTTTATTATAACTCAAATTTTATGTTAAGCTTTTAAAAAATTAATTATATTATAAGCATCTAGCCCACCTTAACATAATACCGTTTTGAGACAAGTGGTCACATTTAACACTCATACTGAGTTGATGAACAATATCGCCAGAGACATCGAGGTAACTATTATTAGCCATAGGTTATGTTACATTGACCATAAGATATAAAATATGTAAGATATAATAGGATATACTTGTTATTATATATTTATATATTTTTATTGTGAAAACACACAAAACAATGATAAAACAATTCTGGGAACAAATCTTTAAACAAAGGTTTAACTTACCAGTAACCCTTGAAGTTCATTCATTGCGCTTGGCTCTTCTCTTTCAGGCAAGGACTTGGAAGAAGGAACAAAACAAACAAAAAACAAAATTAATCACATCGTTCATTTCCAATAAAACAAAAATAATACTTCATTTGATTTGGTTATTAAAAAAATGAAATTACCTCTACAACAGATGCAAAAGCAGAGATCTTTAGTCTTTTCGGACATCAATTGGAGCTGAATTTCTCTTCGATTATTGAGTCTCTTTTTACATAAAATTTCTTAAATATTTAGAACTGCCATTCTCATATAGGGATTGAGATTAGCGGAAGAGTAGCGTCCCTTGATTGGAAGTCAAGAGCGGAAAAGTTATTAGAGAGAGAACGTCATGTTGGTTGTGCGGCATGAGACACTTCACCGAAAGCGAGGACGAGAGAGACGCATGCGCAAAACCATTTTGACGTTCTCTCTGTAAGGTGACGTCCAATCAAGGGACGCTACTCTTCCGCTAATCTCATTCCCTTTTGGTTGAGTTGAATAATGTGTCAAAGGTGCCTTACCCATGGACACAATAAAAATAGGCCACAGTTACCTATAGGTAAGGCCAGTTTGTTCTTGTTCTTGATATTGTGGCTTTTGACATTTTTAAAAACTATTTTATATATTGACAGGACATACTCTACTAAAAGATTGAGGTTGGACTAACACAGAGTAGTGAAATGTTCTATAGTTTATTAACAAATTTTAAGTGCAAATATTTGTGTGTTGATTATATATATATATATATATATATATATATATATATATATATATATATATATATATATGGATATGGAAAATTTTTATTTCTACAGTACTGTTTCATGCCACTTGGGCAATCTACGGGAAGTGTATGTAATCGTTATTGTTGTGTATGATTTCACACGATTACACACACCTCCCGTAGATTGCCCTAGTGGCATAAAACAGTACTGTAGAGTTAAACAATAATTCTATAAGATGTAAGATGTGACCAAATAGCCTTCATTGTTGTTCCTTTATTAATGTACTCAGACGTTGGACCCTGTTTTTTTTTCATGGAGATCAGGATTTGTAATTGTCTCTGGCCAATAGATTCCGATTACGTGATGTAATTGTTTGCAGTGGTATGAATCGAGACTTTCTAAGTTCTTTTTTGTGTGGCCTCAGGTTCCACAATTATATGTCAATATTGGACTAATCAGTTTTTCGTAAATCTCTATTCGTTTATTCTCACTGATTATGTTATTTCTATTATGCTGGTTAGTAAACAGAGAAAATAAAAAAGTAAAACAACTGATGATGATGATGATGATGATGATGATGATGATGATGATGATGATGATGATGATGATGATTGACAAATAAGAGCTCTGATTATTATAAATGAATAATTAAATACCATTTTTCTTTGTACAGGCCTCAGTCCAACATTCCCTTTTTTGATTCGGTCCATCATTTCTTCTACAGCCTTTGAGTGGCTCTCATTTAACGTTACACCACCTTTTTTAACTATAAGAAAACGAAATAAAATATACGAATTAATTAAAAGACACCCCCCCCCCTAATTGAAATATTTTATCTTTTTAATCAATTTCAGGATATGGGGGAATGGCAGAAATCACATATCACCATTACAAATAAAATATACCAATTAATTAAAAGACACCCCCCCCCCTAATTGAAATATTTTATCTTTTCAATCAATTTCAGGATATGGGGGAATGGCAGAAATCACATATCACCATTACAAATTTGCAATTCGCACAATACATTTAATTAACAATGTTACCATGTCAGCAGGATTCAAGGCATGTACACAAAATATAAATGTATAGGGAATGAGATTAGCGGAAGAGTAGTGTCCCTTGATTGGACGTCACCTTACAGAGAGAACGTCAATTTGGTTTTGAAGTGTCACCGGAAGCGAGGACGAGAGACGCATGCGCACAACCAACATGACGTTCTCTCTCTAATAACTTTTCCGCCGGTGACGTCACAGACCATGGGTGACGTCCAATCAAGGGACGCTACTCTTCCGCTAATCTCATTCCCTATACATTTAATTAACAATGACACCATATCAGCAGGATTCAATGCATACACACAAAATATAAATGTATTTAAAACGAGTCCTTTGGTGGTTTAGAGCTTAAGCACCAAAAAAAGCTGGATCTTTATCCTCCTTTTTTTTCAACATTAAATGAAAGAAACAATCACTTCCTACCCTTTATGAAGAATAATGATTTATTCTACACAATGTTTAATACAGTGCATCTAATATGTGCAGAGATTTAATGTAATTCTCCGGACAATCAGTTTCAAAACACAAACACTAATTGTAAATAAAGTATAGTTATAGAATAATGATATATTTCCCTGCCATCTTAATAAACAGAGAAAATTAATTATTAACAAATCAATAAAATTATACTTTTTGTGATGAAAGGGAACAGAAAACGGATAAAATCTCCCCTGTCTGTCCAAGATTGTTCAATGAAAAGAGCCACAATTGTGGAGGAATACCAATGAAATATTAAACTTACGCTGCTCTTTAGCCCTGTCACGTTGTCCTTTGCGTCCGACAATCTTCTGCAAAAATCTGAAGGAAAAGACAAGGAGTTTCTGAATTAGAGTTTAGTCTACCCTGTGGTTTAATTTAAAATCTTATGCATGCAATCAAAATATTATCTATGCAATATTTCATTCTAATACTGTGTTGTGATGCAGTCAGGGACGGCTGGTAATAATGGGCAGGGTGGGCAAATACCAGCCTGTTTTTTCAAGTTATATGCTGTATTACCAG
>NW_027622497.1:10000-12558 GCF_034508935.2 Berghia stephanieae
ACGAAATAAATTCATTTTGTTTTCTTGTGCATAGTTATCAGGCCAATGAGTTCCAGACAAATTAAATAACAAACAAACAAACTTTTGAATTGTGATTAAGTTTCAAATGTAATAAAATATCGATGATAGTAAAAATTGAATGAATGGTCAAAAATATGAAAATTGAATTAAGTTTATATGTGTGACCTATCGTCTCTAAACGGTATTATGTCAGGATGGATTTGAGTCCAAAAAGCGACTTTACAGTTAAGATGATAAGAAATAAAAATTCTGAAATACTTGCTATGTTAGAAATTGTAATTATTCTCTACCATACAGAGTAGAGATCAACCTTAAGTTTCATATTCACGGCAATAAATTTAATTTCCATCACCTAGTTCATCCCGACATTTTTTTATTAATTAAGGACAATAGATAGTTTCTTAAAAGTGATAAAAACCAAAATCTCATATTTTGATTATTTCTACTTTATATACACCTTTCAGCACCCGTTTCATCCCGACATGATACAGGTTTGAGACGGTGGGTCACATATATAAAACAAGGATCAATCTACGTATTACAAGATGCTAGTAGGATGCAACTTATGTATTTCGGACTTTATATTACACTGTTGCTTGACATTGTTTTTATTCTTGACTGAAGCAGACTGGAGCCAAAACGATCCTTATTATCTATTTCGTTCCTCTTCAAAGCTATTAACATTCAAAATTGTAAAGTTCACATCTTAAGGCACACCATGGTTCACTTTACATCAATCCAACTATTTTTGTGTCATATGTACCTTCTTATCGAAATCCTCCTTCATTTTCACTGACTGTGCATTGAGTTCTTGAATTTCCAACATGGCCTCCATCAATTTTTTATTGTCTGCTACTTGACTGAGAGCCATTGAACTTTCACGACGGCTTGGTCTCTTTCTGTGCGTAACTAAAATATTCAAAAAGCTTTAAGTTACGATTATTTCACTTCGTAAATATGAATATATACCACTGTATTTCGCTCTTAAATTATGTTTACATTTTTATCATCTCTAGTACCTTCTCAGTTGAGAGTGGTGTAATGTTACAATGCGTAATTGTTATTCAAATGACGTGATTGGACTTTTGAAAAAGAAAAATGACCTTTAAAAGAGTATGCAAATGCATCATCATCATCATCATCATCATCGTCATCATCATCATCATCATCATCATCATCATCATCATCATCATCATAATAGTAATAATAATATTCATAATAATAGTAATAATAATAATAATAATAATAATAAGAAGAAGAAGAAGAAGAAGAAGAAGAAGAAGAAGAAGAAGAAGAATTGTAATGTTACCATTCTTCTTCTTCTTCTTCTTCTTCTTCTTCTTCTTCTTCTTCTTATTATTATTATTATTATTATTATTATTATTATTATTATTATTATTATTATATAATAATAATAATAATAATAAATAATAATAAAATAATAATAATAATAATAATAAATAATAATAAATAATAATAATAATAATAATAAGAAGAAGAAGAAGAAGAAGAAGAAGAAGAAGAAGAAGAATTATCATTATTAATAATATTATTATTCTCATCATTGTCATTTTCATTATTATTAACATCACGTTCCATGTTTTCTTTTTTATATACGAACAATATATTTTATATAAAATATGATTTTTATTACACTAAAGAACACAATTAAAAATATAAATAAACAACAACAATAAAACACACACAAAAAACCCAACAACTCCCCCCCCCCCCCCCCCCCCCCCCCCCCCCCCCCCCCCCCCCCCCCTTTAAAAAAAAAGAAAACAATTTTTTTAAAACCCAAAAACAAAAAACAAATAAGCCAAACCAAACAAAGGAAACAAAAATCAAATCAAGACAAAACAGAACACACCTTTTTCACATATCTTTCAGCTTCACTCCTGACCACATATTCTGCCCTGCAAGTTTGCTCCAAATCCCTGTACTCCTTGTAAGCCATTTCAGAAGTAACGGCCACTTTCTGAAGCAGCTCTGTCTGTTCTGTAATTGCTACATTTGCTTGTTGCAATTCCCCTTTCATTGCTTCAATCTGTGATGAAACAATTTCAAAGCAGTGCAGATTCTTATTCTGATTTTACTTCATCATTTGTAGAACCCTGTCTTCGTAATCTGGGCTCGATAACTATAAACTTCAATTCAAATGCAATCGGCCGGTTTTTTCTTCACATCAGATAATATATCGAACTTTCTTTTTACTAATCATGCATCAGATTTATTTTTATTATTTTATTATTTTTATCATCATCATTACTATCAGTATTATTATCATCATTATTACCACTGTTTTAATTACTTTTTTCGCCTATTACAAGAGTTGTAACCTAACAATAATTGCCTATTTGGACAATAAAGATTATTATTGTTTTTATTATATTGATATACCATTTAATCTGATTATGAAATGGCAGAAAGATGAAACCAAATACACACACACACACACACACACACACACACACACACACACACATATATATATATATAATATATATAATATATTATTAATAAATATATAAAAT
>NW_027622498.1:0-7500 GCF_034508935.2 Berghia stephanieae
GTAGTAGTAAGTAGTAGTAGGGGGTAGTAGTATTAGTATAAATAGTAGTAGTAGAAAATATGGGATTTTAGTATTTTGGGAGTTTGTAGTAGTAAAGTAGTAGTAGTAGAAGTATAGTTAATAATAATTAATTTAGTATAGTAAGTAGTATGTAGAAATTTTAGTAGTAGTGGGGAGTAAAAATAATAGAAATAGTATGTAGTAGTAATAGTAAATCGTAAAAGGGGGTAGTTATATTAACAGAGATGAGGTAATATTAATATTGAAAAATGGGGGGTGGGGGTTGCCAAAAAAAAAAATAAAAATACATACTACTACATATATTCATGTCTTTTGATGTGATTCAAATGTCGGTGATAGCTGTACTATTTCGTGGAAAATGCCAGTATTGTATGATAATTTTTTGGGGTTACTTTTTTCCTAGGGGGAGAGAAGAAAAAGAGAGAGAGGGGGAGAGAAATAGAGAGAGAGAGGGGAGAAAAGAGGAGGGATGGAAGATAATAGTAGGTAGATAGAAAGATGATAGATAAAAAGATAGATAGACAAAATAGTTTGATAGATAAAAAAAGAGAAAAAGGGGAGAGAGGATGTAATTTTCCGTGGTGTCGGTCTAAGACGGAAAGGGGGATTAGTGTGTGGGTAGGTATGTTTTAAAGGAGAGTAAGGCGGAGGAAAAGGTAAGAAAGAATATTTGTAATTTTAACAAATTTTAAAGAGACTTAATAGGGGAAAAAAAAAAAAAAATTGGGGGGGGGGGGGGGGGGGGGGGGGGAGGGGGGGGGGGGCTTTTTATTGAAGAAAATGAAAGAGGGGGAAAGGAAAAAAAGAAAATAGAAAAGAAACTTATCAATGATGATGAGGAGTCGTTGATCCGCAGATTGGAGAAAGAAATAAAACCAAATAAAAGGGGGTTATGCAAACCGAATGAAGAAATTAAAACTGGAAAGGTTGAGATGGTAAAGGGGGGAGGGGAGGGTAAGGGGGGGGCGCTATGCAAAGGGACAGTGAGCAGTAAATGGGCGCCGGGCTAGTCCTAATTCTAGTGGGGATGGGAGAGGGATAAAAGGGAGGGGAGGGGGGAAGGGGAAAGGGAAATTTAAGATAAAAGGGAAAGGGTTTTAAAGAAAGAGGATAAGGTGAGGTTTTTTAAGAGTGCATAAAAAGGGGTGACTCGGCTAGCAGGGTTTACTAAGTTAAAAAAAAAAAAAATAAATAAAAAAAGATAAATGAAAAATGATAGTACTGATGGGGGCTTAAAAACCGGGAAAAAAATTATATAGATTAAAAGGCTTATTTGTGACCAAAATTTAAAAATCCCCTTTTTTGATAATGATCCTAAAAGTAATAATTAAATAATGATAAAATAATAATAATAATATAATAATAATAATAATAATAAAATAATAATAATAAAAAATAATAAAAAATAATAAAAAATAATAATAAAATATAAAAATAAAAATAATAAAATAAAATAATAAAATAATAATAATAATAATAAAAAAAAATAAAAAAATAATAATAATAATAATAATAAAAATAATAAAATAATAAAATAAAATAAATAATAATAATAAAAATAAAATTTAAAAAAATAATTTTAAAAATAATAATAATAAAAAAATAAAATAAAAATAATAAAAATAAAAATAATAAAAATAATAAAATAATAAAATAATAAAAATAATAATATAAAATATTAAAATAATATAATAATAATAATAAATAATAATAATAATATAATAATAAAATAAAAATAATAATAATAAAAATAATAATAATAAAATAATAATATAATAATAATAAAAAAATAATAATAATAATAATAATAATAATAATAAAAATAATAATAATAATAATAATAATATAATAAAAAAATAATAATAATAATATAATATAATAAAAAATAATAAATAAAATAATAAAATAAAATAATAATATAAAAAAATCATAAAAAAATAAAATAATAATAAAAATTTTAATAATAAAAAATAATAATAATAATAAAAATAATAAAAAAAATAATAATAATAATAAAAAATAAAAATAATAAAAATAATAAAAATAATAAAATAATAAAATAAAATAAAAAAATAAAAAAAATAAAAAATAATATAATAAAAATAAAATAAAAAATAATAATAATAAATTAATAATAATAAATAATAATAATAATAATAATAATAATAAAAAATAATAATAATAATAAAAATATAAAATAAAATAATAAATAATAATAAAAATAAAAAAAAAAATAATAATAATAATAAATTAAAAATAAAAAATAATAATAATAATAATAAAAATTAAAAATTTAAAAATTTAATAATAATAAAAATTTTAATAATTTTAAAAATTTTTATTAAATTATTATTATTATTATTATTATTTTTAAATTATTTTTTATTATTATTTTTAAATCATTCTTATTATCATTATTTTTTATCATTATTATTATTATTTAATTATTTTTTTATTATTATTTTTTAAATTATTATTATTTTTATTATTTTTTATTATCTTTTTTTATCATTATTATCATTTTTATTAAAAATCATCATAAAGGAACTATTTAGAACCAACGCTCCATAACCCCTGCTATCACAATATTTTCACCCCGTGCGCTATCGCATCTTTTTATTTATCTCATTATTTATCTACTGTGGGAAGTGACGGGGCCCCGCATCGAACTAAATTTTGACCTTAAAAAATGGGTCCCGAGTTTGCTCCCCAAATTGGCACTCCTATATATATGTTTTTTAGCCTCGTCGCCCGCCTTCAGTGTAAAACTCCATACACGTACGGTCACTTTTCATACACCATGTAAAAATGTGGTATGCCTATATTGCTTTATGTATATATGTGGCTTTATTTTCTGTTTTATAGTACATCTTCGGGCCCTTTCCAAGTGCCCCATAGGCCCAAAGTGCTTTGCTTTTTACTGTACGATTAATTTCAAAATTCGGAGGCGGCGATGTTTTTTTTGTCTCTTTTTTTTAAATTTTGTTTCCTTCTTTGGTGTACTAGGGCATATATCTTTTGCATTTTTTTTTTAATTGATTACTTTTTTTAATATTTCCCCTTTTTATGCTTTTGTACATTGGAAACAGGGCGGTGAGGGGTCTTATGGCGATTATTTTACTTTTAATCATATTCCCTTTGCCTTTCTTTTTTTACTCTTATTCTTATCTATCCTATTTATTTATTTATTTTTTTACTTTATCATTGCCCTTTTTTATTCTTTTTTTTAAATTATATATTATTATCATTACCCATTATTTCATGTTTTTATGTTTAAAATTTTTTAAATCATTATTTTTTGTTTTTGTTATTAGGATTTTTTATTACGTTTTTATATATAATATAATATTATATATAAAAATTAAAATATATATATATATATAAAAAAATTTTTATATATTGTTTTGTCCCTTTATTTTTATCATTTTTAAACCATTATCATTATTTTTAAATTTTTAAATTTTTAAATTATTATTATTTATTTTTAAATTATTATTATTATTATTAAAATTTTAAAATTTTTATTATTTTTATTTTTATGATTATTATTATTTTTTTAATTAAATTTTTAAATTATTATTATTATTATTATTTTTTATTATTATTTTTTATTTTTTTTATTATTTATTATTATTATTTTTTTATTATTTATTATTTATTATTATTTTTTTCATTATAGTATTACTAATTTTAGGATCATTACAAAAAAGAGTATTGTTCAAGGTGGTCACAGCAATTTTGCCCTTTTTAAAATCTATATAATTTTTTTTTTCCCGGGGGTTTTCAGGGACCACCTCGGACTTCAATTAAATTTTTCTATTTATTTTTTATTTATTTTTTTTTTTTAAACTTAGTCCCAAACCCTGCAGTCCGAGTCACCCCTCCTATCCCCCTTAAAAACCCCCACCTTACCCCCTCTCTTTTATCCTTCCTTTTACTCATTCACTCTTCCTTCCCCATTCCCCATCCCCCTCCTTCTACCTTTTCTCCATCCACCCCTAGAATCTAGGACCAGCCTGGACGCCCTATTACTTTCTCCCCTCGCCTTCCAATCATGCCCCCCCTCTCACCGGGCCCACCCACTTGACCATCCCAAATCTACCAGTTTTAATTTTTCATTCCCTTTTCATAAACCCCCTTTTTTTGTGGGTTTTTTCTTTTTCCAACCGGGGGAAACAACGGGCTCCTTCTTTTTCCCTTCGATAATTTCATTTTCATATTTACTTTTTTTCCCCCCCCTCACCCTCTTTCATTTTCCCTTTTAATAAAAAGACCCCCCCCCCCCAAAAAAAAAAAAAAAAAAAAAAAAAAAAAAAAAATTAATTTCTTTTTTTTTTTTTTTTTTTTTTTTTCCCCTATTAAGTCTCTCCAAATTTCGTTAAAATTACAACTATTCTTTCTTCCCTTTTTCCGCCTTTATTTTCTACCCTTTTTACATACCTACCACCACTAACCCTTCTACCGTCTTTGAAACCCAACCCCTCACGGAAAATTACAACCTCTCCCCTTTCTCTCACTTTCTATTATCTACTATCTTTCTACTATCTATCCCTTTTCTACCGGCCCATCTATCTATCCTTTTCTCTCTCTCTATTCTCCCCTTCTCTCCCCTATTTCTCTCCCCCTCCCTCTCTCCTCTCTCTCTCTCCTTTTTTCTCCCCTATTCCCCTTTTACTACCTTTCCTCCTCCTCCCCAATTTTTTTCATTTTTTATATAAATTTGGGATGATATACTAACCAAAAAAAACAATCGTCTCTCCCCCCCATCCCCATTTTTTAAAACCTTTTTTTCAGTTACTTTTACAATATACACATACACAGACATACGCACCTGACAAAACATACCCCTAAAAATACAATTTTCTCCCAAATTCCCCTCTCTCTCTTTATTTTTTTCTCTCTCCCCCCCCCCCCTCTCTTCTCCCTTAAACTCGCGCCCTTTTTTGCATCAAAAAACTCCCACGCCCCCTTTTCCCCACATTTAATTTATTTCCCATTTGGGAAAAAAAGTATTTTTGTAAATTTACATATTTTTTGTGGTTTTTTTTTAATGTTCCGGGCGAAAAGGCCCAAGGGCCCAAACGTTTTTTGTTTTGTGGGTTTTTCCCTTATATATAGTCAATCTACCAATTTAAAATTTTTTAAACTCCCTTTTACTGGAAAACAAATTTTTAAATTATTATTTTTGTTTTTTGATTTTTTTTGGGGTCGTGTATTAGTTATAAAGAAGAAGGATGGGAGGGCCGAGAAAATGGAATGAGAGAGAGAGAGAGAGAGAGAGAGAAAAAGGGGGAGGGGAGAGAAAAGAAAGAGGAGAGATATTAAAAGATGATAAATAGATTTATAGATAAATAGAAAATAAAAAGAAAAATAGATAGAAAAAGATAGAGAAAGATTGATTTATAGATTGGGGTAATAAAGATAGAATAGATAGATTGTAGATAGAAGTAGATGTTGATAAAAAGATAAATAATATAATAATATTAATAATAATTATATGGGTAGAAAGATAATAAAAATAGATGGGTAGAAAGATAAAATAGAGGGGGGAAAAAAGAGAAAGAGAGAGAGGAAAGAGAAGAAGATAGGAAGGGGAGAAAGAGGAAAAGAGAGAGAGAAGAGAGAGGGGAAGAGGATAGGAGAGAAAAGGAGTTTAGAAAAATAAAAAGAGAGCGGGTGAGATATATTGGGATTTTAAAAAAAGGGGAGTTCGGGGTTTTGGGGAGAAAAAAAAAAGGATTTGATGAGGGTTTATTTTAAGGGAACAAAAACCCAAAAAAATCAAAGTTTTGGCCCCCTTTGGTTTTGGATTTTAAAAAAAACAAATAAAAAATGTAAATTTTCCCAAAAAATCACCTTTTTGTCAAATGTGGAAAAAAAAAAGTAATGTAAAGAGAACGCGTCATTTTTGGACTCTATCCTTTTAGGGTTTAAAAGGGAAAAGGGGGTGTGTAGGGAAAGAGAAAAGGGGAGAGAGAAGAGAAGAGAGAAGAAAAAGGAAAAGAGAAGAAAAAGGGAAAGGGAAAAAGGGTTAAAAAGTTGGGGAATGGTGGTGGGAAAAGGGGGGGGGGGGGGGGGGGGGGGGGGGGGGAAAAAATGAAAGGGGGGGGAAAAAGGGGGAGAAAGAATTGTTAAAAAAAGATTTGGGGAGGGAGGGGAAAAAGGGTTTTTGGAAAAAAAAAAAAATAAAAGGGGGAAAAGTGGGAAAAAAGAAAAAAGAGAGAGAGAGGGGAGAGAGGAGGGGACAAAAAGTGGGGAGGGGGGTTGGGAAAAGTATTAGAGAGATATAGGGGGAAAGAAAAAAAAGGGTGGTTTTCCTTTTTTTTTTTTAAATTTTTAAAAAAAAAGGGGAAAATAGGAAAGAATATCAAATAGCAATTTTGATGAAAAAATTTTAGGGAATTTATTACGGTTTTCTTTCCCCTTTTAAAAAAAGTTTAACCCAAAAATATTTACTGGATTTCATAATTTTATTTTTAGGGGTGGTGTTGGGTTGGGGTTGGGATTAGGTTTAAAAAGGAAAAAATGGAAGGAAATTAAAAACAGGTGGAGAAATTTTTGGGGGGTGTGTGTTGTTTGGGGTGTGTGTGGTGTTTTTTGGGGGGGGGGGGAAAAAAAGGGGGGAGAGAGAGTGAAAAGAAAAAAAAAGAAGGGAAAAAAGAAAAAAAAGAGGCAAAGAAAAGGGGAAAAAGAGGGGTGGGGAGAGAGAAAAGGAGGAGAGGAGAGAGAGAAAAGAATGATAGGGATGTTGGGGTAAAAAATTTTAAAAAGATCTGGATTAAGAAAAACAGAGCAATTTAATTTAAAAAGGGGCGTAATAAATAATCGGGATAAAAAGAGAGAGAGAGAGAGAGGAAAAGAGAGGAAAAAAGAAAGAGGGGGGGAGGGAGAAGAAAATAGAGTGAATTAAAAAAAAAGAGGGGGGTTTTAAAAAAAAAAAAAAAAAAAAGAAAAAGAGAGAGGTTGGGGTCTGGTTTGGGTGGGGGGGTGTGTGCTGTTTGGGTGGGGGGTTAAATAAAGGACCAGGGGTTAAGTAACCCCAATTTTAAAAGGGGCGAATAGGAAAAGGAAAAATACGGGCAATTCAGATGAAAAATTTTTTTTTAATTTTATTTCTGGTTGCTTCCCTTTTGGGAAAAAGTTTTCCCTTTATGGATTCACAATTTTATTAAAATTTTTTGTTTTTTTTTTTTTTTTTGTTTTTGATTATTTTTTTTTTGGGGTTTTTATTTGGGGGATAAACCGGGGGGGGGGGGAGGCCGAGAAAAATTGGGGGGGGAAAAAAGGGGAGAGAGAGAATGGGGGAGGGGAAGGGGGGAAGGGAAGGGGGGGGAGAGAGAGGGGGGGGTAATGAAACCGAATCTTAGGGGGGGGGGGGGGGGGAGTGAGAGGGAAAGTGGGGAGAAAATAAAAAAAAAATGAATAAAAGAGCGTATGGGCGTTTTTGGGTTTAAAAATTTACGACAGGTTTGGAGAGAA
>NW_027622499.1:0-2500 GCF_034508935.2 Berghia stephanieae
TTTCTTCATCTTGAGCTCTGCTGGTGCAATCTCTGCCGATCTGACCCTGAAAATTACTCTTAGAATGCCATGATCATTTAAAGTGGCTTTATCGTCCCTGCCACCTTGCAAGGCAAGCAAGACAAGCAAGGCAAGCAAGCCAAGCAAGTCAAGCCATCAATGGTGACTCTTATCACCATTGCCACTTTCACCATCAATGGTGACTATCATCACCATTGCCTCTTTCACTATCAATGGTGACTCTTATCACCATTGCCTCTTTCACCATCAATGGTGACTCTTATCACCATTGCCACTTTCACCATCAATGGTGACTCTCATCACCATTGCCTCTTTCACTATCAATGGTGACTCTTATCACCATTGCCTCTTTCACCATCAATGGTGACTCTTATCACCATTGCCACTTTCACCATCAATGGTGACTCTCATCACCATTGCCTCCTTCACCATCAATGGTGAATCTTATCACCATTGCCTCTTTCACCATCAATGGTGACTCTTATCACCATTGACTCTGTCACCATCAATGGTGACTCTTATCACCATCAATGGTGACTCTTATCACCATTGCTCCTTTCATCGCGTCCTTTCCAATTTTTTTCAAGCCTATATTATACACTCAAGCACTTAAAGAATTCATTCACCGTTAATAAGATTTAAATGCCCAATCTTTAACTTCAGATATGGTAAACTTTCAGTTGTTTTTGTCGTATTTTTTCAAGTTGCAGTGTTGTGTCATTTTTCTTTAATCTTAATTTTTTGTTCACAATATTTCATCAACTCTCAACATGACATATGGGAATATCTATTACAATTACCTTGTGGTTGGATAGAAAGATAATTTTCTTAAGAAAAGTCATCTCATCAAAATTAAAAGAAATTTTTTTCCTGTCTCAGAATTTTCAATGGCCATTTTAATGTTAATGACTCGCGTACTGTATAAAATAGCTTTCATTTTGTATAAAATTTTGATAAATGTACTTTCATTACATCCAATATTCAGTTTACCTTATTTTAATCTCTTATTCATGTATCATTCATTGCCTATAAGTTTTATTGTCTAATATTTTAAAGTCATATCAATGTCTGGTTTTATTGGAATGTAATTTCAAACTCATTTAATACTTTAACATTATTTATACAAATATAACAGTAGCTTTTTAAAAACAGAACAATTCATTTATTTGATGTTGATTAGCTTGAGTATATTTTTTCTGTACATGTAAATGCTTACTACTTTAAGAAGTGATTTGTTTCTAGAAACCTCTCTGTTTAAACATTACACAGATCGCTTGACATATCATTCTATAGATATATTCTAATACCCTTTTAATTTTGCGATGCCTATACACTTTTGATTTATTAGCAATGATACAAAAGTAATAATAGTTTTTCTTAAAAGAAAGGTAAGAGTGATGCACTTATTACAAAATATTAATAATACGTTAAGTTTTTATAAAACATGGTTTTAATTTCTTTCATATTCATCGTTATTCAAGTAATAAATTTCTTAGTCAGTCGTAGTAATTTGATAATTTGATATTTTAGTATTTAGTTAGAATGCACATGTTGACAAAATATGTTACAGTTTGTTTAAAAAACAAACAGGTTCAAGAACGCTTTTGTTATCATTATATACATAAACTGAAATTCAGGTGTTTCATATTATTATTTTATTGGCATTACTTTACATTAATAGAAGATTCACTCTTTTTGAAAATGTTTATTCTATTTCTTTTATAAATTTAATGTTATAACTATTATTGTCATTTGTATAAAATGTGTGATATGTTACCTAACTATAAATATATAAATATTTTGCAAAATGTTCTATAGATAATGCCCTTTTAATTTTGTCATGACAACACTTTTTTATCATGTAGTTTGTTAATTTTAATAGGAATATATTTTATTATTACATCATTTATATCAAGTAATTTAAAATTAATTTCACTCTTTAGTATAGCAGTCATAGATTTATAACAAATGAAGCATAACATTCAGGAACTTAAAAGAGTGTTTTAAAATACTAGAATTTATTTTCTTTTTCTTTAAATATGATCCATCAAGTTTTCAAATATTTGATATTACGGCCAAGCAACCATTATTAAAGTAAACAATAATTTGAATGTATTTATCTGGATTGATAGGTAATTGATCTTTGTTTGTATTCATTATCATTTTTTTCTTTTTCAGAGATTATTAAAATCATAGTCCATTTCTAAAATTTCGTTCTTAGATTTTATATTAACTTGTAGTTGAAAAGGACTTTGTGCTACTGATTTTCTTATACACCCTAATTGAGTAATGTTGTTTTTCATTTGTCACATGTCATCGTAGGTAACGCTTGATAGAATTTTAATTTATTCGCAATCATATGAAAATAGCGGTAACAATGATGAATTTTTATGAGTAAGCATTGTTTTAATTTTGACTTTAAAAATATCCCATCGTTTTCAAAAAACAATAATGATATGGTTGACATCAACTCACACAT
>NW_027622499.1:7500-12550 GCF_034508935.2 Berghia stephanieae
TTTCTTGTTGTTGTTCTTCTTCTTTTTCTAGAAGTAACATATATTGCCAGTTGGACTGTGTGTTTTTTTGCTCCTTGCCAAGGAAGAAATATATCATTTCTGTAAGGAAATGGGCCAAAAGTATTTTTATCTTTTTTACTTGTTTAAATATATAATACGATGTTGCAAAGTCATACATGGAATTTAAACAAAATGAAATTCATTGTAATTGGATATGGCATTTTATTTGGTATCTTTTAAAGAAATCACCAACATGTTCTAATGATTTGTAATAACCATTAAATGTTTATTGCTCTCACAAATTATAAGATGCTACCACTTTCTAACATAGATTTTTAAATCGTGATATTTAATGACATTGTATATAGTTTTGATGAGTGTTTATAATAATGTATTTATGACATACATATGTAATCTCATTGTATATAGAAAATCCACATATACTTGTGGGGCGGTATTTTATATTGTCTTTTTACTATTGATCCAATTTTATTTCCATAATGTCTGGTGACCTGCCACTCAAAACTTTCATAATTCTCAATTATAACGGCTCAGACCACTTAGAGAAAATGTTTAATTTTTGAATCACATTCTTGGCTTGTTAAATTTGATATTGTCACACGATTTAGTGTGACTAATTCTAAAGTTAAGATATTTTTATGGCTGGAGTGGTGATAGTGAAAACGCGTGTTGTCAAAATAATTAATGCAGTTGTGAAATGATAAACACTTCTGCTATATGGAATACAGTTTTGTCCTTTCCAACGTTTTGAAATTATGATGTATTTTAGAAGAAACCATATTTTTTGTGGTTTGATTAATTGGAGATCATCATCATCATCATATCGTGTCGCGCCAGTGTTGGATCCATTGGATGGCTTCAGGGTGCAGCCTCTCAGGTCCATATCACTGATATGTGGTCCAAGTTCGCAATTGTGAAGGATGTGGTCCATGTTTTGAGCCGTGTGCCCACATTGACATCGGCAGTCTGAAGAAAGTCCCCAATTTTGTACGGTTGTTTTGGTCTTCCCCACTTTAGACCTTGCCCGGTTCAGTGTCAACCAATCTTTCCTGGGGAGATTTTCCGCTTGGCAGTTCTTCTTTGGGTTCCTGAATGGCATCATTTGGGCAGCAGTCCCATTCTTTCCATGAATGCACTCTGTATATGGCTGCATGGTCTGGGTGGATGCCTTCAGTTGTCAGGAAGCTTGTTGTAAAGATAATTAATGCAGTTGTGAAATGATAAACACTTCTGCTAAAAGGAATACAGTTTTGTCCTTTCCAACGTTTTGAAATTATGTATTATAGAAGAAACCATATTTTTTGTGGTTTGATTAATTGGAGATGACACATTTTCATGTGACTGAATCCAAAGTTAGAGATTAAGTGAAAAGAGTTGAAGTTCATATCCTGAAATTACAAATGCAGTAGTAACGTAATGTGCACTTCTGCAAAAGATAAAATGAATTTGTCATTTTCAAAATGTTAAACTTTTTTCTCTCCTTTCTTTCACACTTTTCCATACCAGCCAAATTTACCCTAAACTGTTTTGAGGAAAAGGTTCACCAATATGATTTTGATAATTATTCACCTCATTTTGTATGTTATAATGTTGATTGCCTAATTTATAACATAGAGATATCACCTTTATCAAATTTCTAAACATTTTCTTTTTTTGGTGTTGTATAAATTTTATGACCACTCGTCCCCTCCTCCTCCCCATCCTCCTCCTCCTCCTCCTCCTCCTCCTCCTCCTCCTCCTCCTCCTCCTCCTCCTCCTCCTCCTCCTCCTTTCCCTTTTTCTTCTCCTCTTCTTCTTCTTCTTCTTCTTCACTTTTATTCTTCTTTTACATCTTCCCCCTCCTCTTCCCATCCTTATCCTCCTCCCCCTCCCTCATCTTATTCTTTTTCCTCTTCTTTTTCTTCCTTGTCTTGTTGTTGTTGTTGTTGTTGTTGTTGTTGTTGTTCTTCTCTCTTCTTCTTCTTCTTCTTTCTTCTTCTTCTTCTTCTTCTTCTTCTTCTTCTTCTTCTTCTTCTTCTTCTTCTTCTTCTTCTTCTTCTTCTCTTCTTCTTCTTCTTCTTCTTCTTCCTTCTTCTTCTTCTTCTTCTTCTTCTTCTTCTTCTTCTTCTTCTTCTTCTTCTTCTTCTTCTTCTTCTTCTTCTTCTTCTTCTACTTCTTCTTCTTCTTCTTCTTCTTCTTCTTCTTCTTTGTTTTTCTTCTTCTTCTTCTTTGTTTTTCTTCTTCTTCCTCTTCTTTGTTTTTATTCTTCTTCTTCTTCTTTGTTTTTCTTCTTCTTCCTCTTCTTTGTTTTTATTCTTCTTCTTCTTCTTTGTTTTTATTCTTCTTTTTTCTTTCTTCTCTTATCTTCTTTCTTCTTCTTTTTCCCTTCTCTCTTCTTTTCTTCTTTCTTCTTCTTCTTTTTTCTTCTCTTTCTTCTTCTTCTCTTCTTTCTTCTTCTCTTTCTTCTTTCTTCTTCTCTCTTCTTTTCTTCTTCTTCTCTTCTTCTTTTTCTCTTCTTTTCTTCTTTCTCTTCTTCTTTTTTTCCTTTTCTTCTTTCTCTTCTCTTCTTCTTCTCTTCTTCTTTTCTTTCTCTTTTTCTTTCTTCTTTCTTCTCTTTTCTTCTTTTCTTTCTTCTCTTCTTCTTTTCTTCTTTCTTCTTCTTCTTTTCTTTTTCTTCTCTTTCTCTTTTCTCTCTTTCTCTTCTTTCTTTCTTCTCTTTTTCTTCTTCTTTCTTTCTTCTTCTTTCTTCTCTCTCTTTTCTTTCTTCTTTTCTTTTCTTTTCTTTCTTCTTTCTTCTCTTCTTCTTTTTCTTCTTTTTCTTCCTTTTCTTTCTTTTCTTTTTTCTTCTTCTTTTTCTTCTTTCTTTCTTCTCTTCTTTTTTCTTCTTTTCTTCTTCTTCTTCTTCTTCTCCTTTCTTCTCTTCTTTTCTTCTCTTTTCTTCTTTTCTTTTCTTCTTCTTCTTTCTTTTCTTTTCTTCTTTTCTTTTTCTTCTCCTCTTCTTCTTCTTCTTTCTTTTCTTCTTCTTTTCTCCTTTTTCTCTTTCTTTTCTTTCTTCTTTTCTTTCTCTTTCTTCTTCTCTTCTTTCTTTCTTCTTCTCTTTTCTTCTTCTTTTTCTTCTTTCTCTTTCTTCTTCTTCTTTTTTCTTTCCTTTTCTTTTCTTTTCTTTTTCTTCTCTTTCTCTCTTTCTTCTTCTTCTTTCTTTCTTTCTTTTTCTTCTTCTTCTTTCTCTTCTTCTTTTCTTCTCTTTTCTTCTTTTCTTTTCTTCTCTTTTCTCTTTCTTCTTTCTTCTTTCTTTTTTCTTTCTCTTTTTTCTTTTCTTTCTTTCTTCTTCTTTTCTCCTTTCTTTCTTTCTTTCTTTTTTTCTCTTCTTTCTTCTTCTTTTCTTTCTTCTTCTTCTTTTTTCTTCTTCTTCTTCTTCTTCCTTCTTCTTTTCTTACTTCTTTCTTTTCTTTCTTTCTTCTTTCTTCTTCTTCTTCTCTTTCTTTCTCTCTTTTTCTTTCCTTCTTCTTTCTTCTCTTCTTCTTTTTTCTCTTCTTTTCTTCTTCTTTCTTCTTCTTCCTTTCTTCTTTTTCTTCTTTCTTCTCTTCTTCTTCTCTTCTCTCTTCTTTTCTTCTTCTTTATCTTCTTCTTTTCTTTCTTTTCTCTTCTTTTCTCTTTTCTTCTCTCTTTTTTCTTCTTTCTTCCTTTCTTTCTCTTCTTTTCCTCTTTCTTTCTTCTTTCTTCTTTTCTTTTTTCTTTCTCTTTCTTTTCTTCTTCTTCTTTTTCTTCTTTTTCTTCTTTTTTCTTTTTCTTCTCCTTCTTTTTCTTCTTTTCTTCTTCCTCTTCTTTCTTTTCTTTTTCTTTTTCTTCCTTCTTTCTTTTCTTCTTCTTCTTCTTCTTTTCTTTTCTTTCTTTTCTTTTTCTTCTTCTTTTTCTTCTCTTTCTTCTTCTTCTCTTTCTCTTCTTCTTCTTTTCTTTTCTTTCTTCTTCTTCTCTTTTCTTTCTCTTCTTCTTCTTCTTCTTTGTTTTTTTCTTCTTTTACATTCTTCCCCAAACTCTTCCTCTTCCCCTCCTTCTCCACCTCCCCTCCCTCATCTTATTCTTGTTGTTGTTGTTGTTGTAGTTCTTCTACTTCTTCTTCTTCTTCTTCTTCTTCTTCTTCTCCTTCTCCTTCTTCTTCTTCTTCATTTTATTCTTTTTTTACATTTTCCCCCCCCCTCTTCCCATCCTTATCCTCCTCCTCCTCCCTCATCTTATTCTTTTTTCTTCTTCTTTTTCTTCCTTGTCTTCTTATTTTTCTTCTTCTTCTTCTTCTTCTTCTTCTTCTTCTCTTCTTCTTTTTCTTCTTCTTCTTCTTCTTCTTCTTTCTTCTTCTTCTTCTTCTTCTTCTTCTTCTTCTTCCTCTTCTCTTCTTCTTCTTTCCTGCTTCTTTTTCACCTTCTTCTTCTTCTCTTTCCACCTTCTTTCCCTTTTCCTCCCCTTCTCTTCTTCTTCTTCTTCTTCTTCTTCTTCTTCTTTCCTTCTTCTTCTTCTTCTTCTTTCTTCTTTTCTTCTTCTTCTTCTTCTTTTCTTCTTCTTCTTCTTTCTTCCTTCTTTTTCTTCTTGTTTTTTTTCTTCTTCTTCTTTTTTTTTTCTTCTTCTTCCTCTTCTTTTGTTTTTTTTATTCTTCTTTTCTTCTTTGTTTTTATTTTTCTTTTACATTCTTCCCCCTCTCTTCCTCTTCCCATCCTTCTCCACCTCCCCCCCCCCCCATCTTAAATTTTTTTTGTTTTTTGTTTTTTTAGTTTTTTTTCTACTTCTTCTTTCTTTTTCTTCTTTTTCTTCTTTTTCCCTTTTCCCTTTTTCTTCTTCTTTTTTTTTTTTCTTCTTTTCTTTTTCCCCCTTCCCCTTCCCCCCTTTTTTCCCCCTCCCCCCTCTTTTTTTTTTCTTCTTCTTTTTCTTCCCTTTCTTTTTCTTCTTCTTCTTCTTTTTTTTTCTTCTTCTTTTTTTTCTTTTTTTTTTTTCTTTTTTCTTCTTCTTTTTTTTTTCTTCTTTTTTTCTTCCCTTTTTTTCTTCTCTTTTCCCCCTTTTC
>NW_027622500.1:0-12543 GCF_034508935.2 Berghia stephanieae
GATGGTGACGCATCAACCCTTTTTTTTTCTTTTGGACACCCTTTTTGGGTAAAAATTTCTCATCAATTACCTTTAAAATCAAAGACTATTCACTTCGGGTTTACCACAGTTCTTTTAATACCCGGGGCGACGGATTTTCTAAAAATTTCCCAAACGCTAACGAAATGCTATTTTTAATGGGTTTTTTTTATGATTGTTTTGTTTTTGTTTGTTGGATTTTGTTTTTTTTGTTTTTTTTTGGATTTTTTGGGGGTTTGTTTTTTTTTTTACTCTGTTTTTTTTTTTCTTTTTTTCCCGTTTTATTTTTTTTTTTTGTTTTTTTTTTTTTTTTCCCGGTGTAACTGCATCTTGCAAGGGCGCCAATATAAAAATTTTTAACACGGGGGTCTTTGATCGGTTTTTGGGAAACGATTTTTGGGGGGACGGTTGTCTGGAAAAATTTTTAAAAACGCAATTTATTTTTAAATTTCGGGGGTTTTTTGGGTTTTTTTTTTGCGTTTTTCACAAATTTTGGGTTTGGGGCAGCCTTTTAAAAATTTGGGGTTTTTGGAGTTAAAATTTTTTCTGCCCAAAAATTTTAAATAAGATTTTGCAAGAACCAAAAATCGACTATGCACGGGATAACTTTTTTTTGTTTCCCTAAGAGGGAAATTTTTAGGATGTTCTGTATAGATACTGAAGATGACGTCCCCAAGGTCTTTGTTATGTTTTTTGCCCCCCCGCGTTTAGATAACACCCTGAACTGTTTTAAAACCCGATTTAAAAACGTTATATAAAACAGTTTTGTGTGTTGGTCCGTTATGATATATGCGATACTCACTCGGGCCTTTTGTTTTGTTTTTGCCATCCGCGTTTGTGATTTTCCACTAAACTGATTAACCCTATAAAATTAATGTTTACACAGAGTTTGTGTGTTTTGGGCCGTTATACTTCCGGAGGGAAAATTGTAACCCCTTTGGGCCAAACGCATTCATCTTCTTCCGGATGGGAAGTTATGAGTTTTTAGCCAAGCGCATACTATCTAAAGAGAAAAAAGGAACAATTTTTTTAAAACTGGGGGCTTTGATCGGTCTTTGGGAAAAGTATTTAGGACGATTTTTTTGGGCCCAAAATTTTTAAAACGCAATTTATTTTCAGATTTCGGGGTTTTTTGGGGTTTTTTTTTTTCCCATTTTTACAAAGTTGTTGGGCGCCATTTTTAAAAACGATTGGGGCTTGGAGTTCCCTTTTTTTTTACCAAATAAAAAAGATTTTGCCAAAAATGCCTAAATCGACGTACACTCGATAACTTTTTTTGCTTTAAAAAAAAGAGAGAATTAGATGTTCAATTGTGTAAAGTAAAAGGCTAAAAAAGGTTTGTTCCACATTTGTTGTTATATGAAAAAATTGAACGAGAAAAAACAGGATATAAAAGATGGGGTATAATAAATAAAAAATAGGGGGAGATGAAGGGGTTCGGGAATGTGTCATTATAAAAGCCACGGCCCTATGGAATTTTTTCAACGCAATTCGAAATGTTGGGGAGTCAACAGGAAAAGGTATACTATAAATTCATTCCCCCAAATGAAAAGGGGGCGGGGGGGGGAAAAAGGAAAGGAAGGGAGGGGAAGGTGGGGGAGGGGGGGAAAGGGGGGGAGGGAGGAGGAGGAAAAAGGGAAAAAAAGGAAGAAGGGGAAAAAAAGGGAAAAGGGGGGGGGGAAGGGGAAGGGAAGGGAAAAAAGGGTTTGGGGGAAGGGGGGAAGGGGAAAAAAACAAAAAAAAAACCCAAAAATTTTAAAAAAACCTAAATTTTTTGGGGGCCCATCCAAAGCCTTGAACAATTGGGGAATAAATTAGGGAAGAGTAGCGCCCCTTGATTGGACGTCACCCTATCGGAGTCCCCGGGCGGGAAATTTTTAGAGAGAAAAACGTCATGTTGGTTGTACGCTGCGCCCCCCCTCCCCTTTCCCCGAGCACAAACCAAATGACGTTCCTTCTAATAATTTTCCCGGTGACTCACAACTATGGGTGACGTCCAATAAAGGGGACCTACTCTTCCGCAATCTCATCCCTATAACGAACAAAAAAAAAAAATTTTAATTTTGGAAGGCCTTTTTCTGGAAGACCCATTGTTGTCCAAAGTCAACAGATAGATCGACAAAAAAAAAGGCCGGGGCTGGTTAAAAATGACGTTTTTTAAAAAGGTATGTTCTTGTTTAGCCACAAAAAACCTATGGGGAATTTGACTAACAATTCTTTTTTTTTTTTTTTTTTATTTTGGGACAGAGAAATCTCAGGTTTGACAAGTTTGTGTCTTTTTAATCGCGTATTTGAGGAAGACGATTTTTTTGGATTTTTTTTTTTTTGTTTTTTTTTTTTTTCCCGAATACACAGTACTTTTTTTGGTTTTGATTGTTGAAATTGATGAATTTTGTTTGGGGGATTCTGACTTTTTGACAATTTTGGGTTTTCTTAATCGTTCCATATTTAGGGACGATTTTCTGGCCAAAATTTTTTTAAAATTTTCCGGGTTTTTTGACGTTTTCAAAAATATTAAATTTAAATCGATCGGTCTTTGGAAAAAATTTTTTTCTACCAAAAATTTTTAAATAATTTTTTGCCAAGAATGCCATTTTTAAATAAATACAGAGATATTGTATTTAAATTTTTTGGCCAAAAAAAAAAAAAGTTTAACCCAAAAATACCATAGTAAAGTAAAATACTGATATTTTTATTTAATTTTTCTGGCCAAAATTAAAATAAAAGATAATGCCCCTGTAAATTAAATACAGATATTTTATTAAATGTTTCAGACCAAAAAGGAAAAAAAGAGTTTTTGCAGAGAATGCCATAGTACAATCAATACAGAGATATTTGTTATGATGATATGGCCAAAATGAAAAAAAAAAAATGCCAAGAAAACAAATACATTATTTGTATAAAATTTTCGTCCAAAAAATGAAAAAAAAGAATCCATTAAAGTAAAGACAGTTTTTGTATTTAAATATTTTCTGCCAAAAGGAAAAAAAGAGAATCCATAGTAAAGAAATACATAATTTTTGTACTAAAATTTTCTTTCCAAAATGAAAAAAAAGAAAATGCCATAGTAAAGAAAAGTACACGAGATAAAAACCCCTGCTCCGCGGACCGGAATGGCAAAGGGCCCGGCCGTTAAAAGTGGTATTGAATGCCAACAGAGGGGCTGCCCTTCCGCCATATAAAACCTAGTGCGTCTATCCCCAAAACAATCAAAATGAAAATAGAATGACAAAAAAATACGAAACAAACGAAAAAAAAAAAAAAAAAAAAAACCCCACAAAAAAAATGAAAGAATAAAAAAAAAAAGAAAAAAAAAAAAGGCAAATAATTAAATAAAGCCGGGGGCTTGAGTCTACTTCTTCTTTTTTTTATCATGAATTATAAACACTGATATTTACTGATTTTCATGTTTAAAAATTTGTGACCCCGCTCAAATCGCAATATTCGAAGGGTTTGGGGCCGTGGTTTCGTAAATTTGGCCAGACACTGACCCAAAAAATTACTCAAAATGCCAGTTTTTTGACAAAAATCGTGAGGTTTTCATAGTTCCCCAAATGAAAATGATGTTTTCCATGAGCTCAATAACGACAACTCACTAGGCGGGAAAAAAAAAAAAAACAAATAATGCGTTAAACTCCCATCTTTTGGATTTCGTGTCAGGCATAAAAATAACGATTTTTGGGTTTTGGCCCCCGAAATTAATTTTTAAGAAAAAAAATTATTATAAGAAATTACGAACTTCCAAAGCATTTGGGTCTACAAAAGGGAGAAAAGGGGCCACAAATTAAAATCGTGGCGTACATTCATTTCAGTCCGTGATTCATTTTGACAAAATTCCTCTTTGAGTCGAGGGCCCAAAATAAAAGGGGAATACCTTAAAACAGTCGAAAACGTCACTTCCCTCTTTAATGATGCATGGTAATTTTGTAACACTGGCTAAAATATCGAACAATGGCGGACGCCGTAAAAAAATTTCTCTGACGAGCTTTAACCCCGTATCCAGAGGAAAAAGAACTTATAAATCTGATCATTTTTTTGACTTTTAACCTTCTGATCACAAGACATAAAATCTGTCCATCAAGAAAAAAAAAAAGTTAGAAGATTGTTTAAAAACCCCATGGCCGCCGTTTCTGGCGACGTACATCAAACTTTTGAACCAATTTTTAGTCAAATTGCGCGGGCCCATCGCCTCAAAGGGGTTTATTCAAAGAACACTACGAAAAAATGTACCGCGGCCACGTACAATCTTGTGGTCATTTTTTCCTATCATGGGTGAGAAAAAAAAAATTTTGACCATAAACGCCCACCCAAAAAACGGGTATTTAAAAAAATTTTGGCCGAAAACCCGCCTTCAAATTGACTTAAATTACCCTAATCTTGCCAAAAAAAAAACCTAAAAAAAACTCAAAAAGGGGGTTAAAAAAAAAGACTTCCGAAATCCCCGTTTGAGAGATTTTGCAAGAGCAAGTCCCTTTTAAAACGATCGTATTTGAAGGCAGGTTTTCTGGCCAAATTTTAAAAATATTTTGGTCCAACATTCAATTTTAATACACTTTTTTTCTGGCCCATTTTCCCTACTTAAAAACCGTTTTGTAATGTCTCACATTTAAAAAAACGTTTCACAGCCCCCCCCCCCCCCCCCCCAAACCCCCCCATCTGGGATTTATTGTGCCCCGGCCCAACCCCAAAAAATTTCCCCCAAAAAAGAATTTAAAAAAAAAATTTAAATTTAAAATGCCCCAAAACTTTTCTTTTTTCCCATCCCATAAAACAGAGAGCAGTGACGAAAAAGAACTAATTGGGCGGGCAGCAGCCCCAAGGGCAAAGACAGAGAGGGAAATAAGGGCTATCTCGGCCAAAAAGCACCAAAAAAAAAATTTCCCCCCCCCCCCCTTTCCCCCCCCCCCCCCCAAAAAAAAACCCCCCCCCCCCATTTAATATTTGACACAAAAATACATATTTATTACATTATTGAACCAAAAACGTCACATTTTTAAAACTACTTTTTATCTCAAAGAAAATTATCCAGCTTTAAATTTTTTTTTTTAAACTTGAGGTTTTTTAAGCTTTTCCACAAACCGTTCAAAGCCTTTAAAAGGGGCCCCTGCCCAAAACAGCAATATGAGCTTTTAGAAGGTCATGACGCCGGGTTAGGCGATGATATATTTTTTTCCCGACAGAAAAAAATTTTGAAAAGGGCCAGTACTCATTTTAAAACCTGAGAAACAGAAAATAAGAAATTTATTTGAGCCCTTTTCCCCAAAGGGCTCAACTTCCAAAGCAAGGCTCGAACCCAAAGGGGCCCTTTAACCCAAAGTGTGTCTACCCCAAACCACATACCCCATATATAATTTTTTTTAAGTGGAAAATTTTTTTTTTCCTTTTTGACTGCTTTCATCAGAAAGGGGCTAATGAAAGCTTTATTGTGGTTGAATGAGACGGGGGTTCCCTTGGGGAAAAACATGCCAAAACAGGATTTTTTACATCATATTATATTAGTAGGGGTTAACATTTTTGGATTTTTTTAAACTAAACATATTTCATTTCCTTTAAATGCCTACTATCATCTTTTTCTATCATTATTATCTATCTAACTATCTACTTCTATTATCTATGCATTTATATCTATCTATCTTCTATCATCTATCTATTATTTCTACTACTATCTACTTTTATTTTTTTATTTATTTATTTATCTAATCTATTATCATTTTTTTATTCATTTTTTTATTTATTTTATCTATTTCTATTTAATTTTTTTATTGTATTTTGTCAATATAACAATCAATTATCTCCCCACTACTATCTATCATTATTTTTTTACCCATATATTAAAAAAAATTTTATATATTATTATAATATAATTATAAATATATTAAAATGTGTTGTCTGTGTGTGTGGTGTGTTGTTTTGGGGTGTGGTTTTTATAATATATAGTTTAAATGACATTTCCATCAATATAAATCGCATAACGAGAAAGGATATATTCATATTTTTTATATATCTTTTTCATTTATTATTCAACGAATATTTATTCATCATATTTTGTTTATCTAATTCTTGTGATCACAACAATGTGGTATCTAGACGGGCCCAATCAGGACACACATATGGACCCCATGACCCTCGGGGGGGAAAAAGATTCATACCACAAATATCAATTTGGGGTTTAAATTTTCTGTAGTTATGGGGGAGTAAAAGACTATTTCTTGCATTGCAAAAATTTTTAAGCCCCAATTTTCTCATCATTCTATTCTAATTTCCTTTTTGGGGGTCGAACATCCCGAATAATCCCTTTTTTGAGAGGGAGGATCACTAACATATATCAATTCAACGACAACCACAAAAGCAGAGTAGGTAAGTTCTTATTCCCCCGTGGAAAAACTACGGGAAAACATTTGGGGACAAACTAAACCCTGAAAAACACATAAATTTAAAAAATTTGGACGGGAAAAATCCTATTCAATATCAACGATTTAAATTACCCTCGTCTAAGCAAAAACTTTCCCAAACCTGGGGACTTGGCGCTTTTTGTCACATCTTACTCGAAAGATAACACCCACCCCAAAACTGCAATGACAGAACATTTCCTTATAAAACAAAATATGTAGGAGACCACCCCACAATAGTAATACCCTGAACCAGGTCTCTCTACAATCAGAATTTTTCTGGATTCGTTTAAAAAGGGCCAATTAATCCCTGAAAAACAAGAAATAGCAGTGCCCTCCGTACTAAAGTCACAACAAGATTTTTGCCCCCCCAAAACTCGGGCCCCAAAAACCGGACCAAGGGAAAAAATTAAACAACAGAGGAGAGGCAGCTAAACAAAACGACTAACTGAATACACAATTCTCAAAAGCGTCTTCGGATGCAAAGCTCACAAATACTACACTACCACACTTTTCTTTACTACTCCCTATTACTACTACTACTACTACTACAAACCCTACTACTACTACGCTACTACACTACTATTTACTACCAAAATACTACTACTACTACTACTACTACTACTACTACTAATACTAACTACTACAATACACACTACTACTACTTTAAAAACCCCACTCCCATACTACTAACTACTATTACTACTACTACTACTTTTTACTACTACTACTATACCACTATTTTACTACACTACTACTACACTACTACTACTACTACTCTACTACTTATACTACTACAAAACCCTACTACGCCCACCAAAACCCCCCAAAATACTACTAAATACTACTATACTACTATCTGCCTGCTGCTATACTACTACACTAATTTACTACTATCCCTACTACCACACTAACTACCACTACTACTAACTACCACTACAAATACTATTTACTACTACTCTACTACAACTCTACTACAAAACCTACTACTAATACTACTACAACTTACTATTTGGAGGTTTTTTTTTTGGGGCCAAAATTTTTTTAAAAATATGAGCTTTTAAAGATAAGGCAGGCACATCAGAATTGCCTTTTGGAAATTTTCCATCCTTTTACCGGGCTTACATTTTGATAGATAGATTGCAAAAAATTTGAAGATTTTTATAAAATATAATCCACCTTTATGCAACCGTATTACAGGGGTTACAATACGGCTACATATATAGATAATCATAGATAGCATGCAAAAGGGGAAATATATTTTTTAAAAAAAACCCTAGGGTCATGGTTTTATCTTGTTGTATGGTATGGTGTATTCATACAATACTCGTATCTTTTCTTTAATCAATTCCCCTGTGTGGGAATATTCCATATCAGGGAAATAAAACGCCATAATAAGTGCAAATCACTTGATACCGAAAAAGATGCGTGCTTAGCGAAAACATCAAAAAATCCGCCCCCCGAATAAAAGTACCAATCCACAAAACAAGTATAACATTGAACGTTTTTTTGCTTAGTTGATTTATAGAGTCGGACGAAATGACGTATGTGGCAAATGAAAACTGGGAACAGGGTGGCCAGATGGCAATTCCCAACCACATGAAAAGATCATTTTCCAAATCAAATTTTAAAAACGTAATCTTGGATCAACTATAATATATAGTGTAGTAGTATAGTAGAGTAAGTAGAGAGTAGTATAGTATAGAGTAATATAGTATTGATTTAAAAATTTGCCGTATGTTTAAAAGGTTTGCAAGTTAGTATATACATAGTAAAAAATAGTTTTTTAATGTTTAAATTTTCCCGTAATTCATTGGGTTTTTGGGAAAAGTAGTAGAAGTATATAATAGTAGTAGTAGTAGTGTAGTATAGTAGTAGTATAGTAGTAGTGTAGTAGTGTATAGTATTGATTGGTGGTCGTATAGTATTTTTTAGTATTGATAGAGTATTGGTGGGGGTTGTATAGTATTAGAGTAGTATAGTATAGAGATAGTAGTTTGGGGGTCGGAGTTGTAGTAATATTAGTATATATATAGATAGGTAGTAGTGTATAGTAGTATAGTAGAGTAGTTTAGTGGTTTTGTTGATAAAATTAGCCTAATTTTAAAAAAGGTTTTTCAAGTTAGTATTAAACTTTTAAAAATAGTTTTTTAATGTTTAAATTTTTCCGGGAAATTTTTTTGGTTGTTGGGAAAAGTTAGAAGTAATAGTTAATTGTAATAGTGAGTAGTAGTAGTAGATGTAGTATAGTAGTATAGAAGTAATAGTAATACAAAAATGAGTAGTTAGTATAGTGTGTAGTGTGTAGTAGTAAGATAGTAGTAGATATAGAAAGTAATGTAGTAGTTCAGTAGTAGTAGTAGTAGTGTAAGTAGAGGTGTCGTATATAGGGATAGTTATGTAGTAGTGTTTTAGTGTAGTAGTAGTAGCAGTATCGTAGTAGTATTAGTAGTATAGTGTAAAGTAGTAGTAGTAGTAGTAGTATTTTTATAGTAGTAGTAGTAATAGTAGTATAGTAGTCCCTAAGAGTAGTAGTGGGTAGTAGTATATTGTAGTAAGTAGTAGTTTGTAGTTAGTAGTAGTGTATAATGGAAAGTATATAGATAGTAAGTAGAGTAGTAGTAGTTTTTGTAGTAAAGTAGTCGTAGTTTTAGTGTAAGTAGTATAGTAGTAGTAGTATAGTAGTATATAGTAGTAGTATGTAAAGAGTGTAGTTAGTATATAGTATAGTTTATCGTAGTATATTTGTAGTGTAGTAGTAGTTATGAGTTGAGTAGGTAGTGTAAGTAGTTTTATAATGTTTTTAAATTTCCTGTAATTTTATTGGTTTTGTTGGGAAAAATTTTTAAAAAAATTTCGGAAAAAGGTCTCCAACCCTTTTTTTTTAGGGAAAAATACTTAAATTTTAAACCCCGGTTTTCGCGCCTTTTTAACTTCAAGGCGTGATACTCTCATTTAAAAAAACTCTCTAGCTTTGAAAGGTTATGCTACCATTTAGTAGAAAGAATGACGTCTTTGTATGCTTTTTTGCACCGCGCTTTTGGGTAAATTTTCACTGAACTATTTTCCAGAAAAACGTTCAGGTTTCACTCCTGATTCCTTTGTCGATTTTATCATTGTATTCCCCGGGGTTTGATCTTACACTGTGCCTTTTTTAAATTGGTCCAAAAAAAGGAAAATAATGTTCAAACTTCCTCTTCTCTCCCCCCTTCGTCTTTCCTTCTCCCCTTCCTCCCCCCCCTTCCCCCTCTAAACCCCCCCCCTCTCTCCCACCCCCCCCCCCCCCTTCTCCCCTCAAAAATAAAATAATAAAAAATAAATATAAAAATAATATAATTATTATATGAAAATATATTATGAAATTATATACCCCTTTTTTTTTTGCTGTAAAATTCAAATTTCAAAATGAAAAAATTGTTTGTTTGCGTGCCACCCAAATCACTCTTTTTCCAGCCCTTTATTCCAATCTTTTCCCAAATTTTCCAATCTTTTCCAATTTTACCCCAAACGGGAGAATCGATCACGGGAAAAGCAACGCCCAAGATTGACGGGGGCCTTTTTCTTTTTTCCCCCCCAAAACCCCAACCAGGCCCCCTTCAATAGGGTTACTTATGGGCACGACTTTTCCCATTTTTTTCCCAAAGACGAAAGTTTGGGGTCACCACTTTTCCCCAGTCTCTATAAACATTGGGGGGGGGGGGGGGGGGGGGGGGGGGGAAGGGGGGGGGGGGGGGGGGGGGGGAGGGGGGGGGGGGGGAGGGGGGGGGGGCTACTGTTTTAAAAATTTCTGAAAAATTTGGAGATAAAAAAATATACGGTCTTTTTTTATGCAATGTATTTTGAAAAAAATGGAGAAAACATACATTATGCCTCCGGGGAATAACAAAAAATTTTTTTCGAGGGGAAAAACGCTTTTAAACCCCCCTTTTTAAACCACCCATAAAAAATCGTCACATTTTTTTTAAATCAAAACCAAAATTTTCTCACTCAAATTTTCCCTCTTGTACATCAAAACAATTTAAAGGGAAATGCTTTGATCACAGTTAAAAATTACTAAACACAATTTTTTGGGTAGAGCTCATTTTTTTTACTTTTTTTTGTTTGATAAGAAAAGGGTATTTTTTTGTTGGTTGGGGGGTGGAAAATTTTTGGGGAAATTCTAAAAATACTGGTAAGGGGGAGGGTTTTAAAACGGCCAGTTACTCATTTTAATGTCCGGGTATGTGGCTAGGGAGTTAATTTTGCTTTTGGATGTGGTACTGTTCGACTTCCTGGGGGATAGTCGATTCCTTTGGGGAAAAGGGGTTTTATTACCTTAAAAATTTTCAGTATTTGGTGTTTTGGTTATCCCGTTAAACACGTTGTCTTTTCCAAAAACAAAAAATTGTATAATTGCCTAACAGCGACATTTTGTCTCGTCCTAAATGTTTTAAGTGTTGCGGTGGGGGGCCAGGGACCCCCCCTTTAAATCGCTTTTGGGGGCACGTTTAGTGGTATTGCCATATAAAAAGTCAAATTTATTTGTTTCAAAATTTTAATATACAGGATGGGAAGTAGAAAAGGTTTTTTGGACTAATCTGTTTGTTGAAAGGGGGCTTTCGAAATCGGACTTTTTTGTCCGAAGGGGGAGTGTTCGAAACCACTTTGACCAAAGCCGCACAAATTAAATTTTTGTGTTTGATTTGAAAGTAATTTTTTTGATTTTTGAAGGGGGTTTTTTTGGGGGCGATTCATTTAAAAGGGGAAACTGGGGGGTCTGGAGATGACGATAATAAATCCATTTTTTGAGTTTTTTTTGAGTAGACTGGGGTTTTGGGGGACCTCGGGGGAAAGGGTTAATGTCAAGATGGCGGGGATTTTCGAGATTTATCGTATCGAAATTTTTTGGGGTGAGTGGTTTTTTTATTTTATTTGGTGGGTTTTTGTAGCTAAATTTGTCAAAATTTTATGATGGGTTTGTGGGGGTGGTGAGACGTGGAATGATGAGATATGATGTGAAAGATATGTGATGTGATGAGACGATGATTATTATATATGATTGTGATGATGATGATGATGATGATGATTTGATAGAAAATAATGATGATGATGTTTAAAAGTGTGGTTAGATTTGATGATGATGATGATGTATGATGATGTGAGTGATATGTGATGTTATAATTTCTATAAATGATTAATTACGAGATGGCATCATTAAAATGAACGAGAAATTGTGGGCCTGAGACAAGATGAACAAAACTCGTCTATCGGGGTTTTGTTGTTGTTTTTTCCGTACAAAAAAAAAATGGATATAATATTTTATTTTGTTGTGGGGTGTGTGTGTTTGGTGTGTGTGGACCAGTCGTTAGTTCCAACAAGAAAAAAGGTGGAATGAATTACGTTACTCGGTCTTTTTTATCGCTTTTTTCCATCCCGTTTAGAGAATTCCACTAAAACCGTATTTAAACAAATAAACGTTCAAAAAAGTTACACACAGATTTGTGTTTCGTTTGTTTTATAGATAGTATGCGTTGGCTTAGAAGCCCTAAACATTTCCTCCGGGGTATAACGGGTCAAACACAAAAAATGGTGTTCCATGAACGTTTTAGTCAGGTTAAAAACATTATGAGCATTCCATAAAACGGGATGGCAAAAAACAATAAAAAAGACTGAGTGCGCATCTTTGAACAATCTAACTCCAAAATGTCATGTTGTTAGTTTTAGCCAAAGGGATACTATCTACTTCCCTTTATCATCCATCACCTATCTACCATCTATCTATTTATCCAACTACAATTTATTTTCCATTATCCCTTTATCTATCCATTTTCTATCTGTCCTTCTTCTATCTATCACCTTTTATCTACCTACAATCTCCACTATTTACCTATCAACCATCCATTTCCCATCAAACATCTATCCATTCCCCCACTATCCAATTTCTATTACCCCCTCCCCCATTGATCTATCTACTACCATCGACATATCTACCCCTGTCTATATATCATCCATCCATCTATCTTTCATCTATCCCCGACACATCTTTCCCCTCTATTTCTATCCACGACACATCTACCCCATCATCTATCTACCCTCGACACACTACCCATCTATTTATCTATCCATCGAACATTACCCATCTACTTCTACCATCATT
>NW_027622501.1:0-31918 GCF_034508935.2 Berghia stephanieae
AAAAACGATTTTATAATAACCCCGCCCTTTAACTTCCATCATTTTACAAAAACGAACTTATTTTGGTTTTTTTTTTTAAACAAAACCTTTTGACTCAAACTAAAGCTTGGGAAAATTGGAAAAGAGCGAGGTCCTTGTTGCCATTTTTGCTTAGTTTAAACAGAGACGGGGTTTCCCAAAGCTTGGCTGTTCTTAAAATAGAAAATAAATAGCACAACCGTGTGCAAGGGAGAGATAGAAGAAAAGGGGGGAAGGAGAGATTTTGAAAAAAAAAAAGAATATCCTCTCCCCTCTCTCTTACCCTCCTCTCCTCTCTCTCTCTTTCCCCCTCTCTCTCTCCCCTCCCTCCCCTCCCCCTCCCCCCCTCCTCTCGTCACTCTTCTCTCCCCCCTTTTTTCTCTCTCTCTCCCTCCCTCTCTCTCTCCCTTCCTATTTCTCGTCCACTTTTGACAATCTTTTTTATCTGGCTCACTTGTACTTTTAATATGGGGTGTAAGGTAAAATTTTTGAACAATTTTTATTAAATTTTTAAAATGCAAAATTTTGGGGAAAAAAACCCGATAAAACAAAAATTTTTAAATTTGATTCGAAAAGGGGAACACAAAAGGAAAATTTTGCGAATACCCGGTCCAGACATAAGCGCCCATGGCCCTTATTTATAAAGGGGCAGAATCTTTTCAAATAAACGGAAAAATAGAGTTTAAATTTTGTTTTGAAAAGGGGGAAAAACACCAAAGCAAAATTTTTTCGAATGCCCAGTCCAGCCCTAAGCTTTATCGTCTTATTTAAAAGTGCAGAAACTTTCAAATAAAGGGAAAAAGATAGAGATTCATTCGATTCAAAAGGGGAAACACAAAAGCAGAATCTGCAAATGCCCTGGTCCGGGACATAAGCTTTAAAGGGTTTTTATTTATAAAGTGCAGAAACTTGCAAATAAACGGATAACTAGATGTTTTTTCGATTCAAAAAAGGGGGAACACAAAAGGAAAATTTGCGAAAAACCCATCCAAAACATAAGCGTCATAGTCCTTTTTATAAATTTACATAATCTTTGCAAATAAACGGATAAAATAGAGATTAATTTCGTTTCCCAAAAAAAGTAAACAAAACAGAATTTGCGAATCCCCGGGTCCAGACATAAGCGTTATGGCCTTATTTAAAAAATTCTAGAAACTTTGCAAAAAAACGGAAACATAGAGATTAATTCGATTCAAAAAAGTGGAACACAAAACAAAATTTTGCGAATGCCCGTCCAGACAAAAGCGTTAGGGTTCAAAAATTTATAAAACTAAAATTTTTTAAAAACATAAATTTTTAAACAAAGAGTTTTAATTCGTTTAAAAAAAGGGGTGGAACACAAAAGCAAATTTGCGAATCCCCCGGTCCCAACATAATTTTTTAGGCCCTTTATTAAAAAAATTTTGCAGAAACTTTCCCAAATAAAGGGATAGACTAAAAATTTAAATTTTTATCAAAAAAGTGGAACACAAAAGCAGAATTTGCGAATGCCCGGCCCTTTCCCTAAGCGCAATGGTCTTATTTAAAAAATTTCAGAAACTTTGCCAATAAAGGGAAAAAAGAGATTAATTTCTAATCGAACAGTGGAACAAAAGCAAAATTTTGCAAAACAACCGTCCAGACATAAGCGTTAGGGTCTTTTTTATAAAGGGGCAGAAAATTTGCAAATAAACGGATAAGATAGAGTTTAAATTTTCGTTTCGAAAAGGGAACACAAAAGCAATTATTGTAAACCCCCCGGTCCAGGCAAAAGCGAAATGGTTTTTTTTTAAAATAAAACAATCCCCTTTTAAAAAAATTGGTTTTCAATGAGTAATTAAGCAAAATTTGGGGGATTTCCCAATAGTTTAACTTGATCTGTGAATTTTTTTTAAAAAAAACCCTTTTTTTATTCCCCAAACATTTGGGTTATGAAAATTAAGTTTAAAATGAAATACAAATTTTAAAACTCACTATCAATGTTTTGCAATAAAGGAGAGTGTGAGTGAACCTGAGCAAAAGGGGAAAATTTTTTTAGGGGAGTGATATTATCATGCTTTTTTTAAATTTGTAGTTGAATTCTAGAATGGATTCTTTATCCGATTACCCTAATTTCGGCCCAATTTTTTAAGTGACGGCCACAAGCCCGTTTAAAAGCAGAGTGGGGTAAAGTTGTTTTTCAAGTAAAAAATATGGGTTTTTTAAAAGGATATCTGTCCCTATTAAAAAACATTCCTGTTTTTGGATTTTGGATTAAATTTTGTCTTCTTCGATTTTGGGATATTTAAAATTTTTATGGGGGGTGATTGTTATTTTCAAGACTAAATGTAAATAAATGCCCAAATATAAATTTTTTTTAAATTTTTCTTTATTTTTTTTTTTTTTAGTTTTGTTTTGTTTGAAGCATTTATTATAAGAAATTTGTCATATGGGACTTTTACACCAAAGACTAACCTTCAAATGCTTATTTTTTAATTTTTTAAATTTTTTTATTAAATTTTTATTATTATTAATATTATTATTATTATTATTATTTTTAAAAATTTTTTATTATTAAAAATTTTTATTATTATATTATTATTTTTTTTTTATTTATTGTTATTTTTTTATTATTATTTTTTTAAAATTTTTATTTTAAATTTTTAAAAAATAATAAAATAATAATAATAAAAATAATAATAAAATTAATAAAAAAATAAAAATAATAATAAAAAAAAATAATAATTAAAAATAAAAAAAATAAAAATAATAAAAAAAAATAATTAAAAAAAATAAAGGGATTGAGTGAAATCCCCAAACATGGGGTTTCCCAAAAAAAACTGGCGCTAGAATCCCGACTACCTGTCTAAACGAATGTTTTTTTTTACGATACATACTAACTACACGTTTTAAATCGGGGGGAGAAAATATACGTTTGGGTTTTATGAAAATTTAAAAAAGTAGTCCCACATTGGTTTTTTTATGTTATTTTTGTTTCATTTGCTTTTAAACTTACACATTAAAATTTTGTTACATTTTTTACAAAAAATTTCTGGGGGCCCTATGCATGTTTTCGTCAACGGGCCACCGGGGGAATTTGTGTTCTTTATTATTTTATTATTTAAATTTTTTTTTGACATCTTACATATGTGAATTTGACAGGTTTTTTTTGGATGGTAAAAATAACATTAAGTGATTTTTAAACATTTTTTTCGGCGTTTTTTAAAAGCTTTTTTTGCATTCATTTCCGACACCTCCACTTTTCTGTTTCTATTTTTAAAGATCAGCTGATTTTTTCTTTGCCTCCTCTTTAATTTCGGGGGACTTTTTTTAGAACGAGGCGTGGGAGTGGCCCCCTAGCAGTTCGGGCGGGTTCACTCCTTATTACTCGCTATTTTCCCAGTCTAGATATTCCCGAGTTGCCAAAAAAAGGGTCACCGGCCGTACAAAAAGTGGAAGACAATGTTTTGTGTGTGGTGTTTTGGTGGAGGGTGTGTGTTTGTGCGCGGTGCCCGAAAATGACTTGTGTGGAAAATTTGGGGGGGGGGGGGTTGAACACGGCCTTCTTAACTACGTAAACGATTTTTCGCGACGGGCGCCGGGGGGCCCTTAAAAAGATAGACGACGTTTGGGGAATTGTTTTGGAAGCTTTAAAACCCTTTCCCCACTAGTCATTATGACATCCGAAATGCTATCGCCTTATAAAACTACCCAGAAAAAGAAAGAGAGGGTGGAGCCTACCATGATAAAACATTTTATGGATCCCAAATTTTCATATATCAGTTCTGTCCACTGACAGGTGGGGGGTTTATCGTTTTAAAGGGAATTTATGTCCTTAAATAAAAACCTGATTTTTTGCCCAAATTTTAAGGGGATTGCTTTTTTTGATAGCCCCGCTTGCCCAACATATTAGCTCAGCCCTTGATTTATGAAAAGGGCCACAAGGGGGTTTATATTTTTGTTAATTTTCAAAGACCACGGTTGACCGAAAGCGAAAAAAGGAAAAGCCCTACTAACCCTCTCTTTTTTCAGATTTTTTTGGGGGGGAGTAGATAATAAATTCCCTTTTATGGCCATGTCAATAAAAGTAACATCCTTTGATGATATAACCTACTCTTTGATATCTGTAGTCGCCTTTTCTTTTTTTCCTACGGTCACTCAGGCAAAATTTCCCCGCCCAGAAACGATTTCATGGGTCGTTCCATCCCCAAAATTTTTCAAATTTTTGGGTTCTCGTGATTTCAAAATTTTTTTCCCCCGGGGAAAACGTTTGGAAACGAGCATTTTGACCATTAAAACGATTTCGTTCTGGCACCTCACGTGTCAACAGCCGCCAACAATGAATTTGGATCGGGGGCATCCCAGTGGAAAGGGGGCCAGGAAAAAGTGCGTCCACTCGCCACTTTTTGAATAAAATTTAAATCCAGAAAAGGCGGGGGGTAAAAAGAAAAAATTAAAATGTCTAGTTACTTGAAAAAAACAAAGTATATCACTGATCTCGCCTTTTTGAGATATAAAGAATGATAAAAATCAAGGAAAATGGGGGCCGATAAATTAAAAAATTTTTCTAAAAAACTAAAATAAACAAAAGCAATTTTTAAAATAAAAATTTATTCGAAAACAGTTTGTTTTCAACCGTTTTTTAAATAAAACAAAAAACCAATGTACTTTTTTTTTAAAGGGTTAAAATTTTTTAGCAATGTGCCCTTTTCCAAATTCCTCAAAATTTTTATATTTTTTATTTTAGTTTTTTTTCTTTTGGGCCAAAATCCAAAAGGGTGTTATTTTTTTTGCATAACAATACGTAATACAAAAGACGGGAGAAGCGTCTTTGATTGGGGCCCCCCCGGGGGGATTTTTCCCGTTATTGGGGGGGAAAACTTTGAGATGCTTGATTCACAAATCTACACGAACGGACCCGGCGGGGGAAACAAAAAGGGTAACAAATTTATTTACCGACTATTTTTTTTTGGGGGTAAAATTACAAAGAAAAAATTTTTGCATCAGAAAAAATAACCAAGTTTCCCATCTCTTTAAATTTCAAAAAAATTGATACCTCGAAAAGACAAAATCGACCCACAAATAAGGGGGTTATAAATTAAAATTTTTTTAAAAATTTTTTAAATGTGGCGTGGAGAACAAGGTCTTGTATGTATAGTTCCTTTATATCCAACGCTCTGAATTCTTAGTACGGGTGGACTTTACAATCAAAACACGAAAAAATGTGTTTTAAACTCTTGAAAACAATCGAGTTTTTATCAGTGGGGGTTTGCTCATTGAGGGAAAAGAAAAACGATATATAAATCAAAAAACATCGACCGGAAAAAAAGAAATTTCAAAAAAATTTTAAAATTTGAGAAAGCTATTTTCAAAATCAAATATAATTACAAAAAAGGTTTTTTCTAGACCGATTTTTTTTGAGACAAAGACAATTTTTTTTCCACTTTTCAAGCTGAAACCAACAAAAGAGGTTTTTAAAATTTAAAGCGATAAGATTATTTGTCATTATTTTTTTTTAAAAACCCAATTTTACTGCTCAGAAATGAATACGTAATCCCTTTGGGGGCCCAGCGAGTAGTGTTAAATTTTGCTTACCCTTTCCCACGCAGACCACACACACACACACACACAACACACACACACACACACACACACAACTGAACACACAATGTATGTCCCCTTTTACTTTTGGCCAAAGTTGCCCTTTGACCGAATGATTTAAAAGCGAGTAGGGTGTCAGTTTTAAAATTCAGTTTAAAGGGCTAATTCAATTCACACCGTAATAAATCATAATAATAAAAATTCTTGATAATTAGACATTAAAAATTTTTTAAATTTACATAAATATAAATATTTTTAAAAATATGGGAATTTTGTAATTAAAAATTTTGCGACGATAACGAAACCCCCTTTTTAAACTTTGACCGAACGATAGATGCTAGACGACGATAAGTCGGGTGTGTGTGTGTGTTTTGGGGTTGTGTGGGGTGTGTGTGTGTGTGTGCGTCACGGGGGAAGGGGGGAAGCAAAATTTAACACCTACACGCTAGCCGCCAAAGGGGATTACTTTCATTTCCCTGAACAGTAAATTTGGGAAACAAAAAAAAAATAATGACAAATAATCTTATCGCGATTTTTTTTTTGAAAACCTCTTTGGGTTTGGAATCAGCTTGAAAAGGGGAAGAAAAATTGAAAATTTTTCACCAAGACCCCGCCTTTTTTAACTCGTTCTAAACAACCAATGAAATTGGGAAAATTTTTTTCCCCCTTTTTGCTTTTTTTCCTTACAATTTGAAAACACACACTCCACCCAAACGTGAACACCATTACAACAACAAAAGATTGTCGTAAACGGGGTGGTCGACATAAAAAAAAAAAAATGTTATTGAAACGACAGCCCCGCGCCCCTCCAGTGAACTGTCACGTTCAACTCAACCACCACAGACTTTTTAAAAAAAATATTGACAAACGACACAAGCCCAAAAATCATAACATTTTTTTTTTACCAAAACCACACATTCATCGAAAACAAACATTCGATATAATCGAAAATCATAGATCACACATAACGATATCCTAATCATTTAAATTTCAGGGTTTTGCGTTGTTCGACGATAAACCCTATATGAAATGAATGACACCCCAGGGGCTACAAAGGGGAAACGTTCCCAATAAGTAGACAAATCAGGGGGGGGGATCCCACATATATACAAAAAACGCCCTTTCGTCTAAAATAAAAAATAGGCCAATTTCTTCCAAAAGTTTTGAGTGTTTCCAAACCCCCCTTGCCCTACCCTAAAAATTTCCCATTTTAATCATTTTGTATCTACAGCCCAAACCCCCAAGCAAAAAAACCCAAACCAAAAAACCAAATGTTTTTCCCGAAAAATTTTTTTTTTTAATTTTTTACCCAAAAGAAACATCAAACAAGCGAAAACTTTTTACGTTTTTTTTTAAAATATTCAGTTTGATGTTGATCAGAATAGCCCTCGTTAAAATTATAAAAAAAAAGCGAAGAACATGGCCGACTCAATTAGGCCCCCCAAACCCCAAAAAAGGGACCTTTTTGGACTGTTCATCACGAACCCCCTGCCCCTTTGAAAAAAAAATTAAAAACATCGAAAAAAAAAATTTCTGCCACAATCGGGATTCGGGCAACTCTCCATGCAAAAGGGAAAAAACAAAGAAAGTCAAGATACGGTAAAGGGGAAAACCAAAAAAAAGACTTTAATTTCCCTTTAAAAAAAAAATGGGGCAAAGGAATTTAAAAAGAAGGCATGTACCAACAGCACAGAAAACGACGGCAAACTGCGCAACGTCTCGACAACAGCCCAAAGATAAAAAATTTAAATTTTAAATTTCCCGGGAAAACCTTTCCCCGGGGTTAAAAACCCAATTTAAAAAAAAATTGCCAAAAGGGAAAAGGGGAAAATGCGGAAGCATCGTGGAGAAAATGGGGGGTGAGATTGATCGAGTGATAATAAAAATAAAATAAAACCCCTCCCAAAAAAAAAAAAAAACTACTAAAACCCACAAAATTATCATCCAGTGGGGGGACACTACTAAAAATTTTTTTCTCTGTTTCAAAGAACTTTTTGGGAGAAAAAAAGGGGCACGTGTCCCCCCATTATATTCCGGAGAAAAACAGCCGATGCATTTGCAAATTTCTTTTCGGGAAAAATATAGAAAAAAACGGGAACAATTTTGGACCTCTTGAAAAAAGAAAAAATTAAATTTCCACCCCCCTTTTTGTTTTTTACTGGGGCTCTCCTGTTTTAAAGAAACAACTGAAAAAAAGTTTTTTAAAATAATTTTTCAACTCCCCCGAAGCCCTGTGATTTAGGTCCCCTTTTCCAAATAAAATTTTTTTTAAATTTTGTCTTTCCCAAATTTGGGTTTTCCCTGCAAAAACCATTTTAAAGAATCATCCACTTAACTCGAACAATCCCCAAAATAACTATAAACATTAAAATTTTGAAGCCTCCTTTTAAAAAAGCAAAACCCGATGTAAATGACCTTAATAATTACCGTCCCTTCTAAAAACTCCAATTTTTTCTAAAAATCCTTGAAAAAATTTTTCTCAGACGCCTTTTACAACATTCCAAGAAAACAATCTATGGGAAAAAAAAATTTTAGTCAGTTTTTCGTTCCTTAACCACAGGGACAGAAACGGCATTTTTTCCCTTAAACGACTTTTAAATTTAAATTGTGGCCCTTTTCTGGGACTGTCTTGCAGTGGTTTGAATCTTATTTAGTTGGGGAGAAAGCAACAGGTTATGATTTCAGATAAACTTTTTCGTCAACAACCCTTTTCTTTTTTTGTTCCCCAAGGCTCTTTTTGGGCCCCAAACCTTTTGTTAAAAAACTTTTTCCCTTATCTAATGTTATCACTGTTTATGGGCTGCCCCTATCATCTCTAAAGCAACTTTTTTCTACTGATAAAACCAAAAATCTCGGGGAAAAATTGTGAAACGTGTGGAAGAATGTGGGGACGGATGTAAAAGAGTGGAAAATGAATGATTTAAAAACAGAAATGAAGATTGTGGGAAATAAAAGGGCAGTTGAAGGGAATGGGTGGCTTGAGGTGGTTTTATAGGGAAGAAAAAAATAAAAGTTTCAAAGATGAAAAATTTTGATGTCTAAAATTTTTATTTTAGAAATGAGAAGTCAGCTCACAATTTTCCCCGCCTCTGTAAACCTTTATACTTTCAATTTAAGAAAATCAGTTCGATCCGTCAGTATTTTTACCAAATTTGGGAAAATGTAAAACTTTGGGTTTTTTCTTCCCATTTTAAAAAAAAAAATAATTATTGTAAATCCCTGCTTATCAACTTCCTCAGCCTTTTATAAAACAATTACAACTTTCTGCAAAACAGTGCAGAAAGATTAAATTTTTGGCAAAAGAAAGTTTTATCATGCAACCCCTTTGTTGGTCTTTTCCACTGGTTTTTGGGCCAATTTAAAAACGCACATATTACAAAGCAGCGTTCTTGTTTATAACTGTTTGATTGGGTATAGCACCGCTATCTCACAGATCAGGGGGTCATTTTAAAAATTTAAAAATTTACACTTAAGATAAAGTGATTTAGACCCTTTCCCAAACTAAAATTTTAAAATTTTGTCTTCCTAAATTTGTTTCCTGCATAACTCATTTTAATAAACAGTCACTTATCTCAGACAATTTCCCAGATAACTAGAAAAAATGCAATTGTGAAACCAAACAAAAATTTCAAAAAAAAAAAAAAAGATCAAGAAAAAAATTTGGTGAAAGATCGTTTGCTTGTTTCGGCCCCCAAAAATTTTGGAATGAAAAACCAGTGGACGGGGTAGTGCAAGTTTTTTGCCTCCTTTAAAAAGAATCTCAAGAAAAATTTTTACTTTATTTGTTTTTTATTGACGCATGAACCCTTTATTTGGCTTAAATTTCCCCTTTTTTTTTTTTAATCGTAATTTCTTTTGGGTAAAGTGTCCAGAGCTTGTTTTTTTAAAAAACGAGAATGAGCGAATGAGGGGTATTTTTTAATTAGTTTTTTAAAAATGAAAATTTTTTGCTGCTCAAAAGCCCCGAAGAAAAAAAAACAAGGGCACAAATGGGCGTTAAAATGAAAAATTAAGTTTTTGTTTGTTCGTTTTAACAACCCCAACTACCACTTTAAATCTCATTCGTCGGTAGTGCCCTCATTCATCCTATTTTGTAAAAAAAGAGGAAACCCGAAACGCCCATTTTTAAATCTGTTTTCGTATAAAAAAAATTTTTGAAGCAACATTAAATTTTTCACATTTTTAAAATTTAGGGCTATTTCTCGGTAAACTATTTTCTTTGGGTTCCAAACTTCCGTAGCACCCTGTAGGGGCGCATAATATCCAAAATTTATATCCCTCAATGCCCCTTGATAGGTTATGGGGTTTCTATTTTTTAGGGCCCTTTTTGGCCTCAACCCGGAAAGCCCGGGGTTTGGATCCGCTCTGAACGACGCATATTTTAAGTCCTACGAAAAAGTTTTTAAAACCCCACATTATCTCCCCGTATCATTTTTAAATTGAGTACCTTCCCATTAACAGCGGTGTCTCTGCCAAAAAAAAATTTGGAAAAAACGACAAACAGGCTTTTTTAAAAATGTCTCCTCCTAGATTTTTTTATGTTTTTTGTTTGTTGGCGGGGGGAAACTTTTAAACCCACTTTGACTTTGAGCATCAAATTATGGGCATATTGCGCAAAAATAAATCCTAAATTTAAAATTTTTCCCCCACCAGCCTAACAGCCCCAAAATTTCTATTTAAATACAATACAAGTCCCGCTAGGCTTTGGGTCATTTTTTAAAATTTTTTAAATATCTATCGAGAAAAAGCCCCCGGTATGAGAGCTTTGTTTTACCATATATTTTTATCGGGGGTATTCGAAGTACACGTTTTCTGGCCCCATTTTTTAATGTGTCCAGAGAGGCACCATATTGTCATTATGATAAGATTATATAGACAGCTGAAATCGAGAATTGGATCAATGCGCGTGTACATATGTAGAGCTATGGTAACAGTTCTGACAATCCCAACGTCCATTTATGGGCCTAGTTTCAACATTGTTTGTACTGACAATGTTTGTGTGTCTTTGTTTTGTTTTTGTTTGTTTGTTTTAGATTTCCATGACAACAATAGAGCCCATATAGAATTATGGTTATCATGACCAAGAATTAAGTGCACACTCGTTCAAAAAATAAAGATAATTGTTTTGCGTGAGTTATTTTCTTTCATGACATCTCAAAATCAAAATAAAAAAAAAGAAATGAAAAACAGATTTATTCCAACAAATGTATTCAAATAAATTTCTGTAAAATGAAATAAATTTTGAATATGCATATACTAATGCGACTATTTACTCACTTTTGTCGGAAGGTCCTGTTCGAGCCTCGTTGGGCGCATAGGTAGTTTTTGAGTCCTATGGTAAATGCTCTTTACTCATCACAATTCTCTAACATACTCAGGTGCAAAATGAGTACTTGGCCGTTAACAGCGTTGTCTCTGTCTAAAAATGATTGCAATATCGCCTAACAGGCGCCATCTATGTCCACGTGTTGCTGTTTCTTTCGGGACCCTCTATATATCTATTTTAAGCACGGCTTAGTGGACATTGCGCTATATAAAAGCTCAAGTTTTTAAAGTTGTTTTTTTATTTTTAAAATACTATGTAGTAATAATTTTAAACAATATTTATTATCAAATGATATTAGTTGTGGATTTTGTGGATCAAATGACACTCCGTGCCTCGGTTTGTCCGTCCATAGGGCAGCAACTGATGCATTCATTTTACCTCATCAGTCCGTCTTTGGCCAACCATTTGACCTTCCTCTCATTCGTGTCTCTGTTTTTATCATAGCAAAGAAAGATGCAACTCACGTCGTTTTTTAGTTGCCCGGAATCGAACAAGAATCTACGCGTAATGTTTTATCTCGGAATTATAATTTCTTTCAATTCCTACCAACAAAAATGAAACATCACAATGAGTTTTCATTGTTATTGTTTTTTAGAACAACTATGGGTGATCAGTTTTCCACAAAATAAATGTTTTAGGCAACATATAGTTTAGTTTGCTGGGATGTTTTCATGTTTTGTTGTGAGTAAATTACAGAAATGTTAGTCGTCTAAGAACACTCTGGTTGTGGTTCACGAACGCAGACGAAAATGAATGCCTCAGTTACAGCCATATACGTCGCTTTCCCTTAAACAAAATGGCTTTGATACTGGACCAAACACGCAACGTCAAAAAATGAAGACGACGATCACCAAACCAATGTAAAAAGAAAGTGTAAGAAATGCTCAAGGAAACAAATGATTATATAGTTAGTATGTCGCTTGGCTAAGAAACTCACAAACCCTTGCCATCCGAAGTATAACGGACCAACACACAAATCAATGTGTAAACCTTGAAAACTCTTATTCTGGTTAATACAGGTTTAGTGAGACTTACTAATAAAAACGCATATGGCTACAAAGCAATATCATCAAACCTGGGTGACATCAACTTCTACGACTGATCGATAGAATGAACTTGACCTCCTCAGTTTCGAATTAACAATGTTTGTGAGCTTTTAGCCAAGCGTCATACTAATAATAGATAGAAACAAAATGGGTATTTTAAAGTTCTTATCCTCGCACCTGAAATACTCGAATGATAGTGAATGATTGTGAATCAAAATAAGAAAGGACAACCCCATGCTTTACTATTCACATGTGAGTGTTTATATGGAATATGCCCCTGAATCAAATGAACCTTAATATATTAATAACACTCCTCCTACTTTGTTTTTAAAAATCGATATTTAAGAATTATCCCTCCGCTCTGTTATTATGCTGTATGTAACACGCAATGCGTCGTTTTGCTGTAAAGAGAGCCTTGTAATTACTTTTCTTCATCTTCTTGTTCTATCTTCTTCTACTCTTGTTTATTATTATTATTATAATTATTAAAATTATTATTACTATTATTATTATAATATTATTATTATTATTTATTATAAAAAATATTATTATTATTATAATTATTATTATTAAAATTATTATTATTATTATTATATTAATAATTAATATTGATTACTAATTTACTTATTATTGTAAATATTATCATCATTATTGTAACAATATGAAGGTTGTGTGTTTGTTTTGTTTTGTTTCATTTTGTTTCTCTTTTTCTCGTTCTATTTTTTTTTTTTGCGTGTGTATAGAAAAAACGACATTGACGTCCACACAGCTCGAATTCTATGGTTTTCAGCCGGCCATTTTTATGAGAGTTCACATTAAAATGATCAATCAGACAATAAGCGTTAACGTACAATAGGTGTGTATAAAGTGTGATTTTTGTGTTGTATGTGAGTTGGTACATTATATACGCAAAAAGACAAGAAATGAAAACAAAACAAAAACAAAACATAACCTTCATGTTGTACAATAATGATGAAGATTATGATTATGATGATGAATGAATGGTGAGAATAATAATAATAATAATAAAAATAATAATATTAATAATAAAAATAATATAATAATAATAAATATTATTAATATTTTATTATTATATTATTATTATTACTTATTATTATTATTAATATTATTATTATTATTACTAAATTATTATTCACCCCATCATCATCATCATCATCATCATCATCATCATTATTGTACAACATGAAGGTTATGTTTTTGTTTTTGTTTTGTTTCATTTCTTGTCATTTTACGTATAAAATGTACCAACACACAAACACACAAAACACAACACTTATACACACTATTTGTAACGTTAAACGCTTATTGTCTGATTGATACAATTAAGTTAACTCCTCATAAAAATGGGCTGGCATGAAAACAATAGCATCGAGCTGTGTGACGTCCAATGTCGTTTCTTCTATACACACGCAAAAAAAAAAAAAAAGAAAGAAAAAAGAAGAAACAAAATGAAATAAAACAAAAACAACACACAACCTTCATCTTGTACAATAATGATGATAATAATAACAATAATAATAAAAATAAGTAATACAATAATAATAATAATAAAATAATAATAATAAAAGAAAAATAATAATAATTAATAATAATAAATAAATAATAAAATAATGAATTAAAATAAAATAATAATAATAATAATAATAATAATAATAATAATAATAATAATAATAATAAAAACAAGAAGAAGAAGAAGGAAGAACAAGAGAAGAAGAAAGTAATTACAAGGCTCTCTTACAGCAAAACGACGCAAATGTGGTGGTTGTTACATACAGCATAATAACAGAGGCGGAGGAAAATACTTAAAAAATCGATTTTTTTAAAAAAACAAGTAGGAGGAGCTTTTAATCAATTAAGGTTCCTTTGATACAAAGGGGCATAAACCAATAAACACTCAACATGTCAATAGTAAGCATGGGTTGTCTTTCTTCTATTGATTCCACACACCTTCACTATCATTCGTAGAATATCAGGTGGCGAGATAAAATACATTAAAAACCCATTTGTCTATCAATATAAAGTAGCGCTTGGCTAACAGTCTCACAACATTGTTATCGCGAAACTGAGTGATGTCAAATTTCATTCTATCTATCAGTCGTACGAAGTTGATGTCACCCATGTTTTGATATTGCTTTTTGCCATAAGCTTTTATAATTAATTCACACTTCACTGTATTAACCAGACTAAAACGTTCAAGGTTACACATAGATTTGTGTGTTTGTGGTCCGTTATAACTTCCGGATGGCAAGGTTGTGAGATTTCTTACCAATCGCATACAAAATAAATACACATGTTGTTTCCTTGAGCATTTCTAACTACTTACTTTTTATCATGGTTTTGGTGATCGTCGTACTTACATTTTTAGACGTGTTTTGTGTCAGTATAAAGCCTTTTTTTTAAGAAAGCGAACGAATATTGGTCTGTAACTGAGTGCATTCATTTACGTCTGCTGTTCGATGAACAACCAAGTGTCATAGACGCTATACATTGCTGATAATTTACTCAAAACAAAAACATGAAACATCCCAGCAAACATAACTATATGTAGCCTAAAACATGTATTATTTAGTGAAACTGATCAACCAAAGTTTTCTAAAAACATAACAAAGGACGAAAATGAACTCATTGTGGATGTTTCATTTGTTGGTAGGAAATTGAAAGAAAATTATAATTCCGAGATAAAACATTCGCGTTCGATTCTAGTTCGATTCGGCAACCAAAAACGATGAGTTGCACATTACTTTGCTATGATAAAACAAGAGACACACTGCAGGGAAAGGTCAAATGTGGTTGCAATACGGGACTGAAAGATGAAAATAAATGCACTCATTTTGCAGCCTATGGACCTTACAAACCGAGGCGAGTGTCATTTTACCCACAAAACCACACTAATATCATGAAAAAAAAATATTGTTATAAATATTACTACATAGTAAGTTTAAAAAAACAACTTTAAAAACTTGAGCTTTAACTAGCGCAATGTCCACAAATGCGTGCTAAAATAGATCAATAGAGGTCCCGAAGCAACAGCCACACGAGACATAGATGGCGCCTGTTAGGTGCGATATGCAATCATTTTTCAGAGCAGAGACAACCGCAGTTAACGCCAAGTACTCAATTTGCACCCGTAGTACTGTTAAGAGAGGAGTAAAGAGCATAGTCCAAGGACTCAACTATGCGCCCAACGAGGCCCGAACCCAGGACCTTCCGACCCAAAAGTGATTAAATAGTCTCGCATAGTAATTGCATATTTCAAAAATATTTCATTTAACAGAATTTATTTGAATACATTTGTTGAAAAAATCTGTTTTTTCATTTCTTTTTTTTCTAATTTGTATTTGAGAAGTCATAAAGAAAAATAACTCACGCAAACCAATTACTTTATTTTGAACCGACGTGCCACTAATTCATAGGTCTGATAACTCTAATTCTAATGGGCTCATTGTTGTCATGGAAATCTATACAACCAAACAAAAACAAAACAAAAGACACAAAACATTGTCCAGTACAACAATAGTTGAACTAGGCCCATATGGCGTTCGATTGTCAGACCTGTACATAGTACAAATACACGTCGCCTTGAAGCCCAAATCCTCGATTCAGCTTCTATATAAACTTTTTCAAATGACAATACTGGTGCACTCTCTGGACACATTAAAAAATGTGGCCAAGAAACAGTGTACTTCGAATACACCACCATAAAATATATGGTAAAACAAAGCGTCACATACCTGGGACTTCATCTCGAGAGATATTTGAAGATATAGAATAATGAACGACGCCTAGACGGTAGACTTGTACTTGTATGAAAATAAACATTGGACTGTTATGCCTGGTGGGGAAAACATTTTAAATTGAGGGAATTATATAGCGCAATATGCGAAAATCTGATGCTCAAAGTCAAATTGCTTTTAAAAAGTTCCCTAGCCAACAACAACAACATATACATCTAGGTAGGAGACATTATAACCCTGTTTGTCTATAATTTCCATTTTTTTCGGACAGAGACACCGCTGTTAATGGCAAGGTACTCAATTAACACATGAATACGGTGAGATATGTGAGATACGAGCTTATTTTACGTAGGACAAAACTATGCGTCGTTCAGAAGCTGATCCAAACCTGGCTTTCCGAATCTGAGCCAAGAGTCATAACACTAGACCACATAACCTATCAAGCGCATTGAGCATGTAAATATTTTGGTATTATGCGCACTACAGGTGCTACGGAGTTTGAACCAATAAGAAAATAGTTTTACCGATACATAGACATAAATAACAATGTTAAATTGAATGTATGTCTTCAATATGATATACGAAAACAGATAAACGGCCGTTTCGGGTTTCCTCTTATATCTACAAAATAGGATGAATGAGACACTACCCGACGAATGATATAAAGTGGTAGTTGCGTTGTTAAAGACTAACAAAACAAAAACTTATTTATTCATCTTAACGCCACATTGTCACCGCATTGTTATTTAATCCTTCGAGCTTCGAGGCAGCAAACATAATACATTAATAACACTAAAAATAATACATCTCATTCGCTCATTCTCGTGTAAAACACAAGCTCTGGACACTATTTACAATATAAATTTTCGAATAAAAAACAAAAAGAAAGTCAAGCCAAATCAAGGGTTTCAAAGCGACAATAAAGCATATACAGTAAAGAAATTGATTGAGATTCTTTTTAAAGGCAGGCAATGACTGCACTACCTCAGTCCACGTGTATTTCATTCCAAAAATCTTGGTCCGAAACAAGCAAACGATCATCACCAAATTTTGTTCTTGATCTTTATGTTTTTTTCGAGATTTTCGTTTGTTTCACAAATGCATGTTTCTAGTATATCTGGGACTTGTCCAGAGATAAGTGACTGATTTATAATATGATTATGCAGGAAAACAATTCAGGAAGACATAATTTCAAAATATTAGTTTGGTAAAGGGATCTAAATCAGACCTGATCTTAATATGTAATTTTCAATTTACACATGACCACGTGATTCAGTGAGATAGACCGTGCTATAACCAATCAAACAGTATATAAACAAGACACGCTGCTTCTGTAATAATGTGCTCTTTTTAATGCCACCAGTTGGAGAAGGCCAACAAAGTGGTAGCATTGATCACACTTTCGTTTGCCAAAACTAATCTTTCTGCACTGTTTGCAGTAGTATGAAATTGTTTTATAAAAGGCAGAGGCAATATGATAAGCAGGAGTTACAATAATCAGTTTTTTTTTTAAAATGGGGAAAGACAACCAAAGTTTTACATTTTCCAATTGATAATATACTGACGGATCGCACAGACAGTTTCTTCAATTAAAATATACAAGGTTTAACAGAGAGCAGAAAATGTGAGCAGACATTCTCATTTCTGAAACAAAATATACAACAAAAATTTTCAGGTCTTATGAAACTTTTTATCATTATTCAACCCCTATCAACACCCAAGACCATCAATCACCTTCAACTGCCCACTATTTTCCCAACAATCATCACTTCTGTATATGACTCATTCATTTTCCACTCTTATACAACCGTCACACATTCTTCCACACGTTATCACAACAGTCCGCGATTCATGGCAGAATCAGTAAGCAAAAAGCAGCGTAGAGATTTAAACGCAGCCGCATGACCAGAGATAACATTATATACTGGAGAAGAATTCAAAACAAAAGATTGGACCCAAACCGTAGCCATGGGAACATATAAACATGTATAGTTGATGAGGGAAAGTTTATCTGAAACATAACCTGTATGCTTTCTGCTCAACTAAATAAGAATCAAACCACTGCAATACCGTCCCAGACAAGCCACACGTTAATATAAGTCGTAATGAGAAATGCCGTTTTTCAGACTGAGGTAAGAGACGATAAGTCTGACAGAAATTTCTCCATAGATGTTTTCCTTGAGATGTTGTGAAAGTGCGTCTGAGTACAACTTTTTCAAGGATTTTAGAAAGAATGGCAGATTTTAGAAGGGACGGTCATTATTAAGGTCATGTAACATCGAGGTTTTTGCTTTTTTAATGAGAGCTACACAATTGCATGTTGTATAGATCTCTTGGACTTTTCTGAGATAAGTGACTGATTCATAATATGAGTTTATTGCATGGTAAACCAATGTCAGGAAGACATAATTTCTAAAATAAAATTGGTAAAGATCTAAATCACATACTTCGAGGGTGAAGAACAAATTATTTTAGAAATCTTTATCTTCCAGTGTTTCTTTAAAGAAAACAGGCAGATGTCCCAGTGAACACGAAAAGGTGTGGAATTTACATCTTCATTTTGCAAGATGTCCAAATTGTTTCCGTATTTTCTATATTTTTCCCGAAAAGATAAATTGGCAAATGCATCCGGCTGTATTTCAACCGGAACTATTTAATAGGAACACACGTGCCCTTTTCTTCTCCTAACAGTTCTTTTGAAACAGAGAAAATTCCTTAGATAGTGTCCCTCACTGATGATTTTTGTGTTATAGTAATCTCTTTTTTGAAATTTTGGCAGGTGTTTTAATATTTAAACTTATAAAACACTCGATCAATTCTCAAGGCCGATTGTTCTCCACGATGCTTCCCGCATTCCTCTTTCCCTTTTGGCAAATTTTATTTTTCACTCTGGTAAACCACGACGGTTACCTGGAATTTAATAATCTTGTTATCTTAGAGTATGTCTGTCGATGACGTTGCGCAGTACGCCCGTCGTTTTCTGTGCTGTTTGGTACATGCATTCTTCTAGTTCCTCTGACCGATTATTTTTAAAGTGAAACTAAACTAATCTTTTGTATCCCTTGACAGTACTTGACTTCTTTGCTTCTCCTTGCTGCATGGGAGAGTTGCCAGCATCAGATTGTGGTCATAAATTTCTTATTCGATGTTTTATTGATTTGACAAGCGAGCAGGGTGTATCAGTATGAACCAGTCGCAAAATGTGTCCCGATCTTGAGTTGGAGGGTTCACGTAATTTGAGTCAGGCATGTCATTCAGCATATTTATTTTATAATATTAACGAGACTATTCTGATCAACATCCAAACTGAATATTAAAATGTCGATAAAAAGTTTTCGAGCTTGTTTGATGTTTCTTTTTGATAAAAAATTAAAAAAAATCTTCGGGAAAATCATTTCAGTTACGGTTTTGTTTTCCTTTTTGCTTGGTGTGTACTTAGATACAAGTGATTAAAATGAAATTAGATGTAGTCAATGTGTGTTGGACACACTCAAACTTTGGACGAAATTAGGCCTATATTGTATTATTAGACGAAGGACGTTATTGTATATATGCTGGCGATCCCCCCTCCTGATCGTCTACTATATTGGGACTGATCCATCATGTAGCCGTGAGGAGACATTTCATTCTATAGTGTTTCATCGTCGAACAAACGAACCATGATCAGTGATATAGGATAATCGAATCGTGTGAATCTATGATATCGTATTATATCGATGTCTTGTGTATCGATGACTGTGTGTTTATGGTCATACAAAAGTTATGATTGTGTCTTGTGTCCTTTTGTCAAATATTTTTTGTTAACGTCTGTTGGTGGTTGAGTTGAAACGATGCAGTTTCACTGGACGCCGCGGCTGTACGTTTATCAATAACATGTTATTAGTCGACCACCTCGTTTACAGACATTCTTTTGTGATTGTAATGTGTTCACGTTTGAGGAGTAGGAGTGTGTGTTTTCACTTGTAAGGAATAAAAGCGAAGGGTGAATAAAAGTCCAATACATTGGTTGTGAGAACGAGTAAAAAATGGCGGGTCTTGGTGAAACAGTGCAATTTTTCTCCTCTTTTTCAAGCTGATTCCAACACTGAGTTTTTCAAATCTATCGCGATTAAAGATTATTTTGACATTAATTTTTTTTAGTACCCAATTGACTGTTCAGAAATGAATACGAAATCCTTGGCGCTACGAGTAGGTGTTAAATTTTTTGTGCATCACCCCAATCCCACGTAACGCACACATACACACCACAACACACACACACACAACCACACACACACGACACTCACACCGACTTTATCGTCGTCTAGCATCCTATCGTTCGCTCGACGATTAAAAGGGGTTCGTATCGTCGCTCAAAATAAATTACAAATAGCATATATTTAAAATAATATTTATAGTATATTGTTAAATTAAATATTTTAAAAGCACTAATATAACAAAATGATCATTATATGATTTATTACTGTGTGAAATGAAGATTAGACCTAAAAAACTGAAGTTTAATCTGACACCCTACTCGCTTGATATCATCGAGTCTAAGGCAACTTTGGCCAGAAGTTAAAGACTACATTGTGTTTTCAGTCTGTGTTTTTGTGTGTGTGTGTGTGTGTGTGTGAGGTGTGTGTTTTGTGGCGACTTGCGTGGGACAGGGAAAGCGAAATTTAACACCTACTCGCTAGCCGCCAAGATTACGTATTCATTTCCTGCGCAGTCAATTGGTAATAAAAAAAATAATACAAATAAACTAATCGCGAATAAAATTGAAAACCTCCATTGTTGGAAACAGCTGAGAAAAGTGGAGAAAAATTTGTCTTTTGTCTCATAAAAAATCGTCTAGAAATACCTTTATGTAATATATTTGATTTTGAAAATAGCTTTCTCCAAATTTATAATTATATGAAAATCCTTATTTTCCGGTCGATGTCTTGATTTATATAATCTTTTTTTCATTTCTCATGAGACAACGACACTGATTGTAACTCTATTGATCAAGAGTTTAAAACACATATTGTCGTGTTTTTGTGATTGTGAGTCCACCGTACTCAGATTCACGAGCGTATGAGAATGACGTAACTAATATCATACAAGACCTTGTTTCTCCACGCCGCCCCGCAGGTTAAAAATATTATGATACTTTATAACTCCCTTATTTGTTGGTCGATTCTTGTCATTCGAGGTATCAAATTTATTGTAATAAAGAGATAGGAACTTCAGAGATATTTTTTTCAGAAGCGAAATTATTAACTTTGTACTTTAGCACCAATAAAAATAGTCGGTAAATAAATTTGTTACACCTCTTTTTAGATCCGCCGAGGTCCGGTCGTGTAGATTTGAGAATCAAGCATCTCAAAGGTCTTCGACCAATCACAGGCTATCAATCCAGCTGGCCGAAACAAAGACGCTTCTCCCTGGGGTTCGATGTATTACGGCAATTGGTTTATGCAAGAAATATACACCTTTATGGAGTAGCCTAAAAGCTAAAATCTAAAAATTAAAAAATATAATACTGAGGAAATATGGAAAATTCACATGCAGAAATCAGCTTGAAAAGAATTACATTGTCTTTTGTTTTCATAAAAAATCGTTTCAAACCAACTGTTTTACGATTAAATTTGGATTTTTAAAAATTCTTTTGTTTATTTTAGCTTTTTTTTAGGCAACTTTATTATTTATCGGGCCGATTTTCTTGATTTTTATATCATTCTTTATATCTCAAAGAGACGATATCAGTGATATACTAGTTGTTTCAAATGTAACTAGCACATAAATTCGCTTTTTTTACCTAGTCGACATGCCTGGATAAGTTTATTCAACAACGTGGCGATGTAACCAACAATTCATGTCGTCTTCCCACTGCATCGACGATGATCCAATACATTGTTGACGCTGTTGACACGTGAGAGCCAGAACGACTCAATCGTTGAAGGGTTCAAGATGCTTCAGTAGCAATCGTTCTTCGTCAAAAAACATATGAACTCACTGAGAAACAAAGTATGAAATTTGGTGATTGGACGGACCTATGAAATCGTTTCTGCGGAGTTAGCCATGAGTGACCGTAGAAAAACGAAAAGGCGACTACAGAAATCAAAGAGTAGCTTATATCATCAAAGGATTCCTACATGGATTGACATGGCCATATGGAACTCATTATCTACTCCCAAAAAGAATCAGAACACGAGAGTGTTAAGTAGGGCTTCCATCCATCGCTTTCGTTTCAACCGTGGTCTTTGAAGTTACACAACAAAAACCTCCTGTGAGTGCCCTTTACATAAATCAATTGGCAGAGCTGACTCCTGTTGACAAGCGAGCTATCAAAAGAGCAATCCGTTGATTGGTCAAAAACTCCGGATTTCATATAAGGACATAAGTCTTGAAAGCGATATCCACCCACCTGTCAGTGGAAGAACTGATATGAAGAAATATATGTGATCCATAAAAAAGAAAAATCATGGATGCACCACCCCACTTTATCTATCAGCCGAAGATGTATAAAGGCAGATAGCATTTCCGGAATTGTCATACAGACTAGTGGGCAAAGTGAAAACTGCATCCCAACAATCCCCATCGACTCTAACTCTAACGGGACCCGATGGCGCCCATACGTGCTCAAACTCAGTAATACTAGTAAATGAAGGCCTAGTTCCAACCCCACCCCACCCCAACCATTATCCCCACACATTCCAATTGGCGGCACACGCGCACAAACACGACACACTTCACAACACACACACACACACACACACATTGTCATTTCCATCTTTTTGTACGTCCGAGTGACCCTTTTTCTGGCAACTCGGGAATAACTAAACTCTGGATAATAGCGAGTATCAGAGTGAACCCCGTCGAACACGCTATTACGCCACTCCCACGCCTACGTTCTAAAAAATGTCCGCTAAATTAAAGAGGAGCTAGAGAAAATCAGCTGATACGATAAAAAGTAACAGAAAAAGTGGAGGTCTCTGCAATGAATGCAAGAAAACCCTTTAAACGCCTAAAAATGTTTTAAAAATCACTTAATGTTATAATTCCCAATCCATAACAACCTGTCAAATTCCCATATGATAAGAGTCAAGCAAAATTAATAATAAAAAAATAAAGAACACGATTGACCGGTGTCCGTTGACGACACATGCATACGAGTACCGGGAAATATTTTTTACAAAATGTAAACCAACCAAAAAAACATTAACAAATTAAAAAAAATTATTGTGGGGGGGGGGGGTAAGTTTACAAAGCAAATGCAACCACAAATAACATCAAAGAACAATGTGGGACTACTGTTTTAATTTCATAAAACCAAACGTATTTTTCTGCCCCCGATATTGAACGTGTAGTTAGTAAGTTATCGAACAAACAACATTCCGTTAGACGGTAGTCGGATTCTAGCGCCCAGTTTATTTTGGGCAACCATGATTGGGATTTCACTCAATGCACTTATTATTTATTAATTATTATAATATTATAATTAATATTATAATTATTATTAAAATTAATTTTTATTATTATTATTAAATATATTATTAATATTATTATTATTATTATTAATAGTTATTATTAATATTAAAATATAAAATAATAATACTAATAAAAATAATAATAAAAATAAAAAACAAGTAATACTTAAATAATAATAATAATAAAATAAAAATAATAATATAATAATAATAATAATAATAATAATAATCATAAATAATAGATAATAATAATAATCATAATAATAATATATTAATAAGCAGTTGAAAGTATATAGTCGTTGTGTATAAGTGCATAAGTACAATATTTCTTATCATAAATGCATCCAAAACAAAACAAAACTTAAAAAAATAAAAATAAAAGAAAAAATGTAATAAATATAAATATTATGTGGACATACTTACATTAATCGTCTTTGAAATCACAATCACAATTCCAAGAAAATTAAATATCCCAAAATCCGAAGAAGACATGAAAATTTAATCCAAAAATCCAACACAGGAATGTATTTTAAAAGGAGACAGTATAATCCTATTAAAACATAGCATTACTTGCAACAACAATAGCCCCACTCTGGCGTTAACGGGCTTGTGGTCCGTCACATTGTAAATTGTGGCCGCATTAGGGTAATCGGATAAAGAATCCAATCTAGAATTCACTACAAACTTGAAAAGCCTGATAAATATCACTCCTCAAATAATTCCTTTGCTCAGGTTCACTCGCACACTCTCCTTTATTGCCAAAACATTGATAAGTGAATAAAGTATGTATTTCAATAATAAACTATAATCACATAACCTAAATGATGGAGAATAAAAAAAGCTAATTATAAAAAAATTCAGCATGATTCAAGTTTATCTATTTGGAACTCCGCATAATTAGCTTAATCACTCATTGGACCATATTTTTTTTTATAAATGTACATTGTTTCATTTTAAACAAGACCATTACGCTTATGCCTGGACCGGGTATTCACAAATTCTGCTTTTGTGTTCCACTTTTCAATCGAAATTAATCTCCATCTCTTATCCCGTATTATTTGCAATTTTCTGCACTTAAATAATAAGACCATAACGCTATGTCTGGACCGGTTTCTGTTCGCAAATTCTGCATTGTTTCCACTGTTCGATTAGAATTAATCTCTATTTTTTCCGTTTATTGGCAAAGTATCTGCTCACTTTATAAATAAGCGACCATAGCGCTTATGTCAGGACCGGGCAAACGGCAAATCGCTTTTGTCTCCACTTATCGATCAAAATAATATCTAGTCTATCCGTGTTATTGCAAAGTTTTTCTGCATTTAATATTTTAATAAGACTCATAACGCTTATGACTGGACCGGCATTCGCAATTCTGCTTTTGTGTTTCCACTTTTTCGAATCGAATTAATCTCTATGTTATCCTTTATTTGCAAGTATTCAAAGATTTTATAAATAAGACCATAACGCTTATGTCTGGACCGGGCATTCGTCAAATTCCTGCTTTGTGTTCCACTTTTCGAATCGAATTAATCTCTATGTTATCCGTTTATATGCCAAAGTTTCTAGATTTTAAAAATAAGACCATCACGCTTATGTCCAGGACCCGGCCTTTCGGCAAATTCTGCTTTTGTGTTCCACTTTTTCGAATCGAATGAATCTCTATTTTATCCGTTTTTATTGCAAAGATTATGTACTTTATAAATCCGGACAAATGACGCTTATGTCTGGACTGGTAAATTCGCAAATTTTCCTTTTGTGTTCCACTTTTTCGATCGAAATAACATCTAGTCTATCCGTTTACTTGCAAAGTTTCTGCACTTTTATAAATAAGACCATAACGCTATGTCTGTACCAGGCATTTGACAGATCTGCCTTGTGTTCCACTTTTCGAATCTAATGAATCTCTATCTTATCCGTTTATTTGCACGTTCTGCACATTGTTAATAAATAAGACGATAACGCTTATGTCTGGTGACTGGGCATTCGCAAATTTCTGCTAAGTGTTCCACTTTTCGAATCGAATTATCTCAATTTTAATCCGTTTATTTGCAAAGATACTGACTTTATAAATAAACAATGAACGCTTATGTCTGGACTCGGTAAATTCGCAAATTCTCCTTTTTTGTGTTCCACTTTTCGAATCGAATTAATAATCAAGTCTACGTTTTAATTGCAAAGTTTCTGCATTTTATAAATAATAATAATTTGTATTCAAAATATTACCTTACACCCGATATACAAGTACAAGTGAGCCAGATGAAGAAGATAGTCAAACAGTGTGACAGATTAAATATGAAGAGATAGAAGAGAGGAGGATAGGAGAAGAGAGAGAGAGAGAGAATGAGAGAGAGAGAGAGAGGGAGAGTAGAGAGAGTGATAGAGAGAGAGAGGCAAGAGAGAGAGAGAGAGAGAGGTAAAGAGGAAGAGAGAGATATTCGTTTTTTGTTCATAATCTCTCTCTCACACTGCTCTATCTCTCATTGGCAACACGGTTGTGCTAATTACTAACTAGTTTATCAAAACAGCCAAGCTGTCAACCCAGTCTCTGTATAAACTAAGCAAGATGGGCAAAACAAGGACCTCGCTCCTTATCCAATGCCGAAGCTTTAGTTGAGTCAAACGGTTTGTAAAAAAAACACCCAAAATAAAGTTTCGTTTCCGTAAGTGATGGAAGTTGAAGTCGGCTTATATAAAAGCTGTTTGTTTATTACTGTTTGGGATTTACCCTTTTTAAATAGAAAAAGTGAATATCACATAAACTTGAAGAATAGGCAAGCAAAAAGAAATTATAAATTGACTGATTAAAGAAGTACGCGAGCTGAGTTTGCGACGACTACTGGGTTACCGACATTCCGATCCCATGTACATACATGTTCACCGTACCGGTTGTTACTGTCTACACACTACACTGCATTGTTAGTGACTGGTCATGTCCTTTTTTGTTTGTATGGATTACGCAGAATAATAAAAATATAATTGACTGATTAAATAATACGAGAGGCAGAGTTGCGAACGACTCATGGTTCAGACATTCCGATCCCAGTGGACCCAGTCATGTTCACCATGACTGTGTTACTGTCAACACACTACACGGCATTGTGTTATGACCGGGTTGCATGGCCTGATTTTTGTTTGTATTTTTTCTTTAATAATGGTCAATTTACAAGAATAAAATAGAAATGTTCAAAACAAAAACAAGAGTTCACTATTCGTGCCCCTGTAATGAAGTGCTTTCACAAACCGTGAGCGAGAATGATGGTGGAGGTAATGGCAAACCATGTGGGTATTTATTGTTTTCCTACCTCCGTCATACCCGCGCACCGTTTCGCACGCCACGCTGATTCTAACAATTTCCGATTTCTACAGTAATATAATTCACTCGACAGCGCTCTTTTCTCTCGACTCTCGTGTTATTATCGCTTATATTAGCTATCTATACAGTAACAGTTCACACAGACACTGCGTGTGTAAGTAGGGATTTAATGCCGACTGCTATGTGAAATTCAAAACTGACTCACAACGAATTGAATATACTACTAATACTAATACGATATTTTCTTGTTTCAATGTTTTGTGTGTCAAGCGTAAAAAAAAAAAACAACCAACCACAACGAGAGCCCTTTCGATTTAAACAGATTCGCATCTAATCAAACTGATGGTTATTAGTTTGTGTTTTCAAATTCGAGACTTGTGGATGTTTAGCAACCCACTCAAGACCGTAATTGTGTAGGAAATTAAGTTCACATAATAATAATAATAAATAAATAATAAATATAATAATAATAATAATAATAATAATAATAATAATAATAATGTAATAAAATAATAATAAAATATAATAATAATAATAATAATAATAATAATAATAATAAATAATAATAATAAATAATGATGAATTGATTATGATGATGATGATGATGATGATGATGATGATGATGATGATGATGATAATACAAAAATAAAAATAATTCGCCGCTATAACCCTGCACGGCCATGAGCCGAAGTTTATCATGAAGTGTTTAACGAAATTATTTTATTAATAGGTAGCTTTCCACCCTTTGGATAGGATACTATTCTATCGCAAAGTAATTCTATTAGATTGAAAAAAAAAGTGATCTTTATATAGCGCAAATTATCCACTAACATGTGGTCAAACTCATACAAGGTACCCTGTTCAACAGCAACATTTACCATGTAGGACGGACATGAACGCCTGTAGGCGATATTACAATTTTTCGGACAAAGACAACGCTGTTAAGCGCCAGGTACTCATTTTACACCACTGTACGTGAGAGAATGTGAGTTAAAGAGATCACTTCCAAGGACTCACTATGCGCCGAGCGCGAGCACGAACCCAGGACCTTTCCGAACCGAAGCGAGTGTCATACCACTAGACTCACATAGCCGCACAGATTTAACGGCCCGCTGGTCTAGCTGCTATACATAGTGAAAATTTTTTTTTTATCTCGATTATGGTTTTGTTTTTGTTTTTAGGTGTTTAATCGGCGTGTTTTTTCGACACTAATTAGGTCATTTAAGCGCCCTAATCTCGATTACATCTGTCTCTTGAAACTTAAGAGGGTAGAGCTCTACCAATTTAGCTATCGGGACCCCTACTTGTGAGTTGGAGGTAAATTTTTCATAATGGGGGGCGATCAATATTCATGTTTTTCGTCCCAAACCCGGGCAAAAATCACATTCTTTGTTGCTGCCAACCCTTTGGGGTTTTTTTTAACAATTGTAAATGTTATAAACCCCCCCCCCTGTGTCAAGTTTTAAAACCCAAAAGACCAATAGTTTTATTAAATATTTTAAAAAAAAGGTTTAACACCTTTCACTAAAAAGGGGCATTTTTACACATTTTGCAATGTGACCAATGACCTCGAGCATGAAATTTAAAAAATAGATCTTTTCCCATTAAACCTTACTAAGTACCTTTTTTCCCCTTTTTTTTAAAATTTATCAAATTTTTAGTTCCCTTTTTTTCCCGATTTATATGTTTATATAGTGTTATTTGTCGATTTTATTTAAGTTACATTGTTTTGCAAAAAATTTTTTTAAGTTTTCCGCAATTCCCGACTTTTATTATTATGATTTCATATTTTTTCATCCAAAAATTTTGTGCGCTTTTTAGAAAAATAATCAATTTGCCCTAACAGGTGCAGCAAAAAAATTTTTTGTTAATCATGACGTAGGGGGGCCCGATATCTCAATTTTTTAGACCCCCCGCTTCACAATCAAAGGAACCGAGATCGATCCCAGGGCAGTCGATATTAAATTTTTTTTTGAACATAATTTAAGTTTCACAAATATTTTGTGTTGGTTTTATTCATCAATGGTAAACATTGGGGGTTTTTCTTAGACCCATACCATCCCTAGTAAAAAACCCATGTAGTTAACAAAGTTTACCAATCATGTCATTGTTTTCGAATATGACATCTGAATATAAATAGTCTACGAAACAAATTCGACGAAATTTAACCATTACTTTTGGACAATCTGGTGAATGCTTATCATTTCTGAAACTAAAATTGATTCCCAAACCCTTTTTGGACCATTGTTTGCAGTTGAGGGCTTCAGATTTGAACGTCACGACAGAAACAGCAAGGGGGGGAGGAATAGCAACATGGATAAGATCTAACATTGCAACCAGAAAAAGCCCGGGGACATAGAATCACACAACATAGGGGGAATCCGTCCATGAAAAAAATTAGGCGATGCTAAAGGATTATTTTTTCCCCCATCTACAGACCACCATCAACAAAGGACGAGATATTTTACAAACAAGTCAGTCCCATGATAGACAAAGGTGTCAAACATAGTGACAATCTGTTTGATATTTTCCCCACCTAAATTACGTATAAAACGTGAAAACAAATCAAAAACTCTATTGAATATGTGACTTTTTTAAAATTTAAAAAAAAAATTTTAAAAATTAAAAACCAAAAATGTTTAAAAAAGAACTGCAAACCGTTTTTAAAATTGATGTTATGTCTTCCACCAAAAAACCCCATTTTTTTTCTAAACCCTTTTTTTTCAACAGGTGCCCAGTGACTGCCCACAAAAGATTTCAACTTAAAATTTAAACATAATTTTCCCCTCAAATTAAGAAAAACAAAATTTTTAAAAAGAAGCTTTAGGACCTTTTGCAAAGAAAAGTTATCAGGAAAATTTGCATTCTGTTCAAAAACCAAAAACCAGTAATTCAGAAAACGACGAAAATACTGAATATAAAAAAATTTATCGAAAAGAAAAATTTTTAAACTCAAAAAAACCCGGGCCCCTTTTAAAAAACCTGGGATCCCCCACAAAGGGGAAACCAGTACCATACATGAACAGTGTTTTTAAGAAAAGTATAACATCAAAAAAAAGAGGTTTGCAGTTTTTTTTAAAAAACATTTGGGTTTTTCTATAAAAGAATGCTTCATAACAAATATTTTAAAAGAAAAAAAAAAAATTTTTTTGGGAAAGTTATAAAGAAAAAAAAAAATTTAAAGTGGAAAAATTTAAAAAGAAGTTCAATTAAACGTTACTTCTTAGAAAGGTGCACCGGGGGACAAAGTCAAAAGTTTTCCCGGGCCCAACGGTCAACCTTTCTTACGAAAAAACACAACAAAGATCAACAAAAAAATTTGTACTTCAAGATGGTGATAAGAAAATTTTAATAATGTTGGTGATATCTGTAACAATTTTTAAAATCTTCTTTGTAAATGTAGCAAATGACATTTGGGAAAAAAGTTGTTTTTGTAAAAAAAATCGCCCAAAGCATCAATCCATCAAAAAAACTTTTTCCCACCTTCCTAAATTTGAATTCAAAGAAAAAAGATTCACACAGTCCAGAAAGTTAACAAAAAAAATCAATAAATTTAAAAAAGCAACTGTTTTGACAATTTTCCGGCCCAAATTTTTTAAAACTGGTTTCCCCCGTGCTGGCTGAACCAATAACGAAACCCAATTAACAAATCAATTTCTTTTTTGGGGTTTCCTGAACAATTGAAATTAGCACAAGTTTACGCCTTTTAAAAATTTAAAAAAAAAAAATCCTCAAATGTAAAAAAACAAACGCCCCCGTTAGCATTCTACCTGTTGTTTCCAAAGTATTTTTAAAAATTATATTTCACAATTATCAATATATTTCGATTACATTTTTTAAAGACTACTGTGTGCTTTTCGTAAAGGCCATGGTTGCCAAAAACTTTTACGTTTAAAAATTTAAAATTGGGAAAAAGGCCCTTAAAACAATACAAAAAGTCGCGCCCAAACCTCATGGACCCCTTTTTAAGGGTTTTGACTGCTTGCCCCCCCAACATTCCCTTTTTGCTAAACAGCTGCCTATGGGTTAGAAAAAAAAAGCTCTTTAAACTTTAAAATTTTTAAAATTTTTTTTAGCGGAAGAAAACAACAAATAAAATTAGAGATGCTGGGGACGAGTGGGAGGCATTAAAAAAGGCGTTTTTCCCCCAAAGGGTTAAAACTTGGACCATTACTTTTTAAAAATTTTTATAAATGATATATTTTTTAAAATTTTCAGAGAGGGAAAATAATAAAATTTTGCTGACGAAAATACCCTGTCATATTCTCAAAAAAAATTTCGATATGCTTTTTTAAAAAATATTGAAAATAAAAAAAGAAAATTTTTACAAGGGGTTTTTGAAAAAAAAATTTCATGCAAGAAAAAACCCCGGGCAAATTCCAGCAATTGCATAGGTACAAAAACACACACAAAAAAACCCACGTTCCCTATTGGAACTGCAAGTACAACATGTGAAGAAGTTGTAAAATTACTAGGGATCGACAAAGACTACCAACAAAAAATTTGATTTTACACATTAAAAACCATCTGCCGTAAAGCTTCCAGCAATTAAATGTCTTAAAAAAGGCTTGGAAAATACCTTTCAGAATTGAACAAGTTAACAATATTTCAATCTTTTGTATTGTCAAATTTCAATTTCTGTCCACTAGCTTGGCATTTCTGTTCTAAAACAAAATTGTGATAAACTTGAAAAAAGCACTGGTTTTATTTATGAAGATGACAAAAGATCCCACACCCAATTACTTTCAAAGATCAAAGTCCCTCCCTACAAATAAGATGAATGAGAACAATTGCTTTGGAAACGTTAAAAATTTTATACAAAATTGCTCCTCCTTGTCTATCTGATATGGTCATTTTGAAAAATAACAGATACAATTTAAAATATTCAAACCTCCTTGATATTCCAAGGGTCAGAACAACGTCTTATGGGAAAAGATCTTTCAGATATTCTGCTGCTGTGCTTTGGGAAAAAAAACTTCCCGAGCACATCAGGAAAATTTCAAATTCAATGTTTTCAAAAAATCATACCTCCATGGAATGGCCAGCCATTCAAATGTAATATTGTAATTAATCTAACCGTACATATAAATAATAATATATATATATAATATATTATATATATATATAAATATATATATATATTATTGGACCTGGGAAACATTTGAAAAAAAAACAGATGTCGTTCGGGGTTAGATCCGAGTCCCTTTAAGTGCTAACGTGTGGCCATCTTGTTAACGGATGCGAAAGCTGGACTACAAAAGCAGAAACACAAAAGAAAATTGAAGCTTTTGAAATGTGGTGCTTGAGAAGGATGCAGAGAATATCGTATACTGCACACAAAAAGAACGAAGAAGTGCTAAAACAAAATACCAACAAAAGGGAAAAAATGCCTTAATAGCGGATCGACAAAACCCTTTTCGGAACATATAAATAAGAAAAATGAAATA
>NW_027622502.1:0-10000 GCF_034508935.2 Berghia stephanieae
CCAGTCTAGACTCCTTATCAATCCAGCATTCTCGCAATACCTCCACCCCCCCCCCCCCCCCTCTCACCCCTCCGGTCCCTTTCTTTATCTCCATCATTATATTGCATCGATCTGCCGATAGGCAAAGGGCAGGCAAATTTTTAAATATAATAATAACAACAATTCACACGCGTCTAAATATATAAAACCACATGATGCGGTCACGGTCGATGACTAAATCATAATTTGGTTCTTTTTATCATCATCCTCATCTTCTTCATCATCACCATCATCTTCCGCGAGGACGAGAGACGCATGCGCACAGCCAACATGACGTTCTCTCTCTCTAATAACTTTTTCCGCCGGTGACGTCACAGACTATGGGTGACGTCCAATCAAGGGACGCTACTCTTCCGCTAATCTCACTCCCTATAAAGGCTGAATAAATGAAGAATAGATACAAACTATTAATATTTAACGAACAAATGAGGAGGTAGGGGGACATAGCAGTCAATCTGTAATCAAAAGCCAGAAGTTCATCGTGATAAGATAAGTTCGTTTTCTTTTCTCTTTTGTTTGTTTTTTGTGTCTTTGTTATTTTCTTTGTTTGTTTGTTTGTTTTTTGTTGTTGTTTTTTTGTGATTTTGTTTGTTTGTTTGTTTGTTTTTGTTGGATTTTTTGTGATTTTTTTGTTTGTTTGTTGGGTTTTTCTTGTGATTTTTTTTTTAGTTTGTTTGTTGTTTTTTTGTCTTTTTTGCATTTTTTTTTTTTTGCTTTGTTTTTCGAGGTTTTTTTTTTTGGGGGGGGGGGGGGGTTTTTTTTTGTTTCCTTTTCTTGTGTTTTGTTTTTGTTTTGTTTTTTTGTTGTTTTTTTTTTTTGGGGGGGGGGGGGGTTTAAAAGATGAGGGCCAGTTTAATCGATTGATATTTAAAAAATAAAAGCTGTATTTTTTCTGGCAAAAATCTAAAAAGACGTTTTGTCCGTGTACGACAGCTAGACACTAGACAGGTTGATATCGCTCTGTTTGCCTATAATAAACTCATATTATATATATGGGTGTGGATGAATTATTTGTATTTCTATGGTCATCAAATTTGATCACATTACGATACAATCCCTTTGTTTGCTTGCGAAGTTGTTGGTTTGTTTTGTTAGGGTTTTGTTTTTTTTTTTTTGTTTTTAAGTAATCGTAGAATGCTAATGTAAACAAGAGACGGCATCGGATGATTTTGTCTCAATTAGACATTAAAACGGTGTTTTGTTGGTTTTTTGTTTAAAATAAAAATTTGTTTCGGGGGGGGGGGGGGGGGGGGGGCTGTTTGTTTGGGGGGATTTTTTGTTGTTTTATTATTGTTTTGTTGTTGTTTTTTTTTTTTTTTTTTTGGGGGGGGGGTCTTTGTTTTTTGTTGGTTTTTTTTTTTCGTTTCTCTTTAATCCTTTGTTTTCCTAGTTTGTTTGTTTTGTTGGTTTTTTTTTTTTTGTGTGTGTTTTTTTTTTTATTTGGTTTTGGTTTTAATTTGTTTTAGTGTTCCAAATTTAAAAACATGTAATTGGTTTTATTTTCTGTGTTGTTGTTTTTTTTTGTTTTTTTTTTTTTTTTGGGGGGGGGGGGGGGGGGTTTGATTTGTTTTGTTTGACTTCTGTTCCATATTTAATTTTTTTTTTCTTCCATAGGTCCAATCTGGGCCAAAAAGGGAAGATGATAGAAAATGCTTAACTATTTTAGATCTAGAGTTCCACCTGCGATATGATATTCCAAAAATAACTTTGATTTGATTTTAATTCTCATATATTTTTTCTTTATTTTTTAAATTTGATATAATCACTGTGTGTGCTTGAGTATAGATAGAAAGAAATTGACGTCACTCAGGTCTTTGTTATTGTTTTTTGCCATCCACGATTATAAGTAATTTTCACTTAAACTGTATTAGCCACTCCCACGCCTCGTTCTGAAAAAAGTCCGCGAAATTAAAGGGGAGGCAAGAGAAAATCAGCTGATCGTTAAAATAGTAATAGAAAAGTGGAGGTGCTCGGCAATGAATGCAAGAAAGACATTTAAAACGCCGTAAAAATGTTTAAAAATCACTTAATGTTATAATTACCATCCATAACAACCTGTCAAATTCACATATGTAAGATGCCAAGCCAAAATTAATAATAAAATAATAAAGAACACGATTGACCGTTGACTACACATGCATACGAGTACCAGAAATATTTTGTAAACAATGTAACACAATATAATGTGTAAGTTTTCAAAGCAAATGCAACCACAAATAACATCAAAGAACAATGTGGGACTACTGTTTTAATTTCATAAAACCAAACGCATATTTTCTGCCCCCGATATTGAACGTGTAGTTAGTATGTATCGTACAAACAACATTCGTTTAGACAGTAGTCGGGATTCTAGCGCCAGTTTTATTTGGGCAACCGTGATTGGGATTTCACTCAATGCACTTATATTATTATTATTATTATTATTATTATTATTATTATTATTATTATTATTATTATTATTATTATTATTATTATTATTATTATTATTATTATTATTATTATTATTATATAATATTAATATTAATAATAATAATAATAATAATAATAATATAATAATAATAAGCAGTTGAAAGCAGTCTTTGGTGTATAAGTGCATATGTACATTATTTCTTATAATAAATGCTTCAAAACAAAACAAAACAAAACTAAAAAAATAAAAATAAAGAATAAATGAATAAAAATATCTATTTGGGCATTTACTTACATTAAAAGTCTTGAAAATCACAATCACAATCCATGAAAATTAAATATCCCATAATCCGAAGAAGATATGAATTTAATCCAAAATCCAACACAGGAATGTATTTTAATAGGAGACAGATATCCTATTAAAAACTATAGCATTACTTGCAAACAACAATACCCCACTCTGCGTTTAACGGGCTTGTGGCCGTCACATTGTAAATTGTGACCGCATTAGGGTAATCGGTGTCCTAAAGACTGACATACTGACATACAATCAATGAGAACTATAAAGAATCCATTCTAGAATTCAACTACAAACTGAAAAGCATGATAAATATCACTCTATCAAATAATTTTCTTTGCACAGGTTCACTCACACTCTCCTTTATTGCAAAACATTGATAAGTGAGAAAAAGTTTGTATTTCAATTATAAACTTAATCACATAATCTAAATGATGGAGAATAAAAACAGCTAGTTATAAAAAATTTCACAGATCAAGTTATCTATTTGAACTCCGCATATTTAGCTTAATTACTCAATGACCATAAATTTTTTAAAACTGCATTGTTTCATTTAAACAAGACCATGACGCTTATGCCTGGACCGGGTATTCACAACTTCTGCATTTGCATTCCACTTTCGAATCGAATTAATCTCTATCTTATCCGTTTATTTGCAAAGTTTCTGCACTTTATAAATAAGACCATAACGCTTATGTCTGGACCGGGTATTCACAACTTCTGCATTTGCATTCCACTTTCGAATCGAATTAATCTCTATCTTATCCGTTTATTTGCAAAGTTTCTGCACTTTATAAATAAGACCATAACGCTTATGTCTGGACCGGGTATTCACAACTTCTGCATTTGCATTCCACTTTCGAATCGAATTAATCTCTATCTTATCCGTTTATTTGCAAAGTTTCTGCACTTTATAAATAAGACCATAACGCTTATGCCTGGACCGGGTATTCACAACTTCTGCATTTGCATTCCACTTTCGAATCGAATTAATCTCTATCTTATCCGTTTATTTGCAAAGTTTCTGCACTTTATAAATAAGACCATAACGCTTATGTCTGGACCGGGTATTCACAACTTCTGCATTTGCATTCCACTTTCGAATCGAATTAATCTCTATCTTATCCGTTTATTTGCAAAGTTTCTGCACTTTATAAATAAGACCATAACGCTTATGTCTGGACTGGGTATTCGCAAATTTTCCTATTGTGTTCCACTTTTCGAATCGAAATAACATCTAGTCTATCCGTTTATTTGCAAAGTTTCTGCACTTTATAAATAAGACCATAACGCTTATGTCTGGACCGGGCATTCGCAAATTCTGCTTATGTGTTCCACTTTTCGAATCGAATTAATCTCTATTTTATCCATTTATTTGCAAAGTTTCTGCACTTTATAAATAAGACCATGTCGCTTATGCCTGGACCGGGTATTCACAACTTCTGCATTTGCATTCCACTTTCGAATCGAATTAATCTCTATCTTATCCGTTTATTTGCAAAGTTTCTGCACTTTATAAATAAGACCATAACGCTTATGTCTGGACCGGGTATTCACAACTTCTGCATTTGCATTCCACTTTCGAATCGAATTAATCTCTATCTTATCCGTTTATTTGCAAAGTTTCTGCACTTTATAAATAAGACCATAACGCTTATGTCTGGACTGGGTATTCGCAAATTTTCCTATTGTGTTCCACTTTTCGAATCGAAATAACATCTAGTCTATCCGTTTATTTGCAAAGTTTCTGCACTTTATAAATAAGACCATAACGCTTATGTCTGGACTGGGTATTCGCAAATTTTCCAATTGTGTTCCACTTTTCGAATCGAAATAACATCTAGTCTATCCGTTTATTTGCAAAGTTTCTGCACTTTATAAATAAGACCATAACGCTTATGTCTGGACCGGGCATTCGCAAATTCTGCTTATGTGTTCCACTTTTCGAATCGAATTAATCTCTATTTTATCCGTTTATTTGCAAAGTTTCTGCACTTTATAAATAGGACCATGACGCTTATGCCTGAACCGGGTATTCACAACTTCTGCATTTGCATTCCACTTTCGAATCGAATTAATCTCTATCTTATCCGTTTATTTGCAAAGTTTCTGCACTTTATAAATAAGACCATAACGCTTATGTCTGGACCGGGTATTCACAACTTCTGCATTTGCATTCCACTTTCGAATCGAATTAATCTCTATCTTATCCGTTTATTTGCAAAGTTTCTGCACTTTATAAATAAGACCATAACGCTTATGTCTGGACTGGGTATTCGCAAATTTTCCTATTGTGTTCCACTTTTCGAATCAAAATAACATCTAGTCTATCCGTTTATTTGCAAAGTTTCTGCACTTTATAAATAAGACCATAACGCTTATGTCTGGACCGGGCATTCACAAATTCTGCTTATGTGTTCCACTTTTCGAATCGAATTAATCTCTATTTTATCCGTTTATTTGCAAAGTTTCTGCACTTTATAAATAAGACCACAACGCTTATGTCTGGACTGGGTATTCGCAAATTTTCCTATTGTGTTCCACTTTTCGAATCGAAATAACATCTAGTCTATCCGTTTATTTGCAAAGTTTCTGCACTTTATAAATAAGACCATAACGCTTATGTCTGGACCGGGCATTCGCAAATTCTGCTTATTTGTTCCACTTTTCGAATCGAATTAATCTCTATTTTATCCGTTTATTTGCAAAGATTCTGCACTTTATAAATAAGACCATAACGCTTATGTCTGGACTGGGTATTCGCAAATTTTCCTATTGTGTTCCACTTTTCGAATCGAAATAACATCTAGTCTATCCGTTTATTTGCAAAGTTTCTGCATTTTATAAATAAGACCACGACACTTATGTGTTAGATTGTTCGCAAATTCTGCCTTTGTGTTCCACTGTTCGATTAGAATTAATCTCTATTTTATCCGTTTATTTGAAAAGATTCTGCATTTTATAAATAATAATAATTGTTCAAAATTTTACCTCACACCCGATATTACAAGTACAAGTGAGCCAGGTGATGAAGATTGTCAAACAGTGTGACAGATGAAATAGGAAGAAGAGAGAGAGAGGAGAGAGAGGAGAGAGAGAGAGAGAGAGGAGAGAGAGAGAGAGAGAGAGGAGAGAGAGAAGGAGAGAGAGAGATCGGGTTCTTTTTTGTTCAAAATTTCTCTCTCTCTCTCTCATATTGCACAAGGTTGTACTATTTTACTATTTATCAAGAACAGCCAAGGTGGCAACCCAGTCTCTGTATAAACTAAGCAAGATGGCAACAGGGACCTCGCTCCTTATCCAATGCCGAAGCTTTAATTTGAGTCAAACGGTTTGGTTAAAAAAAAAAAACACACAAAATAAGTTCGTGTGTGATGGAAGTTGAAGTCGGCTTATTATAAAATCGTTTATGGTCTGTTTGGATTACCCTTTTTAAATAGAAAAGGTGAATATAACATAAACTTGAAGAATAGGCAAGCTAAATGAAAATTAAATTGACTGATTAAATGAGTACGCGAGGCTGAGTTGCGAACGACTACTGGGTTCCGACATTCCGATCCCAGTGTCATTCATGTTCACCGTACCGTGTTACTGTCTACACACTACACTGCATTGTTAGTGACTGGTCATGTCTTTTTTGTTTGTATGTTTTACGCAAGCTTAATAAAAATTAAATGGACTGATTAAATGAATACGTGAGGCAGAGTTGCGAACGACTCATGGGTTCCGACATTCCGACCCCAATGTCAGTGTCAGTCATGTTCACCGTACTGTGTTACTGTCTACACACTACACGGCATTGTTAGTGACTGGTCATGCCTTTTTTGTTTGTATGTTTCTTTTAATATGGGTCAATTTACAAAGAATAATAATAGAAATGTTCAAAACAAAAACTAGATTCACTATTACGTGCCTGTAATGAAGTGCTTTCCACAAACCGTGAGCGAGAATGATGGTGGAGGTAATGGCAACCATGTGGGTTTGTTATTGCTTCCTGCCTCCGTCAACCCACGCATCCAGTTGCGTTACCCACGCTGAATCTGACCAATTAACCAGACTATAAAAGATCATGGTTACACATAGATTTGTGTGTTGGTCCGCCGTTATACTTCCGGATGGCAATGTTGTGAACTTCTTAGCTAAGCGCATACTATCTGTTGTAGAAACACAACAGATAAAGACATCGCGCAAACAAAAAAAAGCTAATTTTTGAGTTGACACACTTTGACACAAAGCGGCGACAGTCACAGCTGCAGCGATACTAATAATTACTAACACAGTCCATCATCCTAACTATGTACATCTTTAACGCAGATGTCTGGCCACTGCTACTACGTTAAAGAACAGGAACTGTCTTTTGATAGTTCGAAGATGACGTCACTCAGGTCTTTGTTATTGTTTTTTGCCATCCGCGTTTATGAGTAATGCTCACTGAACTGTATTAACCCGACCACAAACGTTCATGGATACACACAGTTTTGTGTGTTGGTCCGTTATACTTCCGGGTGGCAATGTTATGAGCTTCTTAGCCAAGCGCATACTATCTATAAAGACGACATAATGTAACAAAGACATCTGACATTGTTTGTTTTGTTTGTAAGTTTTATTGGGTTTTTTTTTGTAAACGCATTGTTTGTTAAGTTTGGAATGTTAGTAGATATTTCTAAGGTGTTTTGGAAATGCACTTTTCTTCCTCTTTTTCTTTCTTTTTACTTCCTTTGATTTGTTTTGCTTTTTTTTATTTTTATTTTTTGTTATTGTTATTTATTATTATTATTATTTTATTATTATTATTATTATTATTATTATTTATTATTATTATTATTATTATTATTTATTATTATTATTATTATTATTATTATTATCTTTTCTTTTCTTTTCTTTTTCTGTCCACCCGGCATTCATTATGTGTAGCTGTCTGGGTCTTATAAAAATGTCGAATCAAACAAACTTGCGTCCTATAAAAGGAGTAGCAAGCAATAATCATCACTCACCATAATATAACGGTGAAGAAATAATAAATTAATTAGTTAAGTGATAAATAGAGTAAACCGGAGCGCTAAGATTACACATAATTGAATGAAACAAAACATGATGACACACACATCTGACAAAGTCGAGGGACTATGCTCCCAGTTGTAGAAACGAGGGCCAAAGTAAGGAAAGTGAGTAAGTAAATAGTAAATAAAATAGTAAATAATGAATTTATATAGCGCCCAAACATCCTCTGCGGCGCTTTACATAATAAAAATAAAAATAAAAATGTTTAAAAACAACAAAATTAAAAATCACGACACTACATGATACATAATAAGCATGCATACAAAAAAACAGAATCAAAGCAACATCCATTTCATGAAAAATAAGCCTCGCGGAACAACTCAGTCTTCAGACTTTTCCTGAAAGATGATAAGTTTTCACAGGACTTTGTCCGAGGACTAAGTGCGTTCCATAGGCGTGGAGCTATGAATGAAAAGGCTTTTTTCACCGAAAGTGGATTTTGAGGTGGTAACTTTTAGAAGTTGGGACTGAGATGATCTTAGATTTCGTAAGTAACCAAGTGTGTATGTGGGTAGGTAAGTAATTCGAAGATCCTTTTTTTTTTTTTCTTATGAGTCAAATTGTTAAATTTGAGGTTGGATTTTTTTCCCTTTCCTCTTTTTCTCTTCGAAAAACTCAGAAACGATATGTAGGTAGGTAGGTAGGAGGTAGGTAGGTAGGTAGGTAGGTAGGTAGGTAGGTAGGTAGGTAGGTAGGTAGGTAGGTAGGTATGGAGGGAGGTAGATAGGTAGGTAGGTAGGTAGGGAGGGAGGGAGGTAGGTAGGTAGGTAGGTAGGTAAGTAGGTCGGTAGGTAGGTAGGTAGGTAGGTAGGTAGGTAGGTAGGTAGGGAGGGAGGGAGGGAGGGAGAGAGGTAGGTAGGTAGGTAGGTAGGTAGGTAGGTAGGTAGGTAGGTAGGTAGGTAGGTAGGTAGGTAGGTGGAGGGAGGGAGGGAGGTACGTAGGTGGGTAAGCAAGTAAGTAAGAAAAGAGGCAAATAAGTAAGTAAAGTAGGCAAGTAAGTAAGTAGGTAAATATGAAATAGCGACTGAGATACACGGGTTTTTATGCGTGGGTTAGTGCTGTTTATAATATATCGTTGAGCCGGTGATCGAGACAATAGGTAGGTAGGTAGGTAGATAGGTAGGTAGATAGGTAGGGAGGGAGGAAGGGAGGTATGTAGGTGGGTAAGCAAGTAAGTAAGAAAAGAGGCAAATAAGTAAGTAAAGTAGGCAAGTAAGTAAGTAGGTAAATATGAAGTGGCGACGCTGAGATACACGGGTTTTTATGCGTGGGTTAGTGCTGTTTATAATATATCGTTGAGCCGGTGATCGAGACAAGAGAGTAAAAACAAGTGACAAACGCATCAGCTTAATTGACAATAAAGTGATAGGAAACGGATCAGTCGATTAATCAAATGAGTCACCGTCGTGAGTCGTGAGTCATCCAATTTCACTGTACCGGCTTTCGAGGCAACCTTCCTTTCTTAAATTTAGATCGAAGACTAGATGTACAGGGGGCGGGGGGGGGGGGGCGCAAGCCCCGGTGGTGGAGGACTCCCTTCCCCCGCAAAAGGATCAAGATCGATCCCGGGTGCGGTCGAGATTTTTTTTATCCGACCCCTCTGTCCACCCACCAGTAAATGGGTAGCTGGGTCTATTAGCTCTGGCGGAAAGTACTTTGCGATAGACTAGCGTCCTATCCAAAGGGTAGCAAGCAATGGTTATTGTCTGTTTCAGGCTATATAGAAACCGGGTTAAAACACCGGCCCCATGGGCCTTATGGCTCTGAATGTTACTAAGCTAAGTAAGCTAGATGCACAGAATTAGCTGCAGGTCTGATAACCGAACGCAATTATGGGCCTGATCTGATTTAACGTTGTTGTTATGGAGGATAGTTTGCGTTTGCGTTGTTTGAGAGTATTTCCCATTACAAACAATGAGACCATAACCACCTGGGTTATCAGACCTGCAAATAAGTACACGTCGATCGAAGAGGATTTCGAACAAGTTCCCAATACCGCTTTTTTAATTAATGTAAATGATACTGTTTGTCGTGTCTTATTTTGGTTAAATTTAAGGTTTGTTTGTTTGTTTGTTTTCAGGTGTTTAACGGCGCTTTCGACACTATTTAGGTCATTTAAGCTCCCGTTTCTGTCTTTTATCAATTTTTATCGGCCTTGAGGGGCCATAGCTGCTCAAAACGTGCACTGTTGTA
>NW_027622503.1:0-12533 GCF_034508935.2 Berghia stephanieae
TTTTATGTTTGGTGTAGGTGTTGTTGTGTTGTTTTTGTTGAGGGTTTGTTGTTGTTGTTGTTGTTGTTTTTTTTTAAAAGACGTTTGGTTTTTTAAAATTTAGACACATCTTTTTGGGTTCTGATCGTTTTCGGGGTATTTTTTATTAATTCAGGATATTTTTATCGTTTCGGTACATGTATTTAAATACTATTTTTTTCAACATTTTTCCCCAATTTCTGTCGTTAGATCCAGCGATATTTAGCTAAACAGTGGATAGGTGGGTGACAATCGAGGTGTACTTTTTTGCAGGTCCGATTACCCAATTTGTGATGGTCTCATTGTTGTAATGGAAATAATCTAAAACCCACACAAAATATTGTCCTTTTTAAAAAAATATTAAACCAAGTCCATAACGGGCCGTTAAGTGACCCAGACCTGCAAATATGTGCTCGTCGGTGACAATGAATAAAAAAACCTGTTAAGATATTTTCTTTTCAACACATCTATATCGTGAAATACCTCACTCGACTCGGTGTGAATAATAACTTACTTAGAACAATGACAGGTGATTTCGGGAAGATTCAGAAGTTGAGCGCCTTTTAGATGAAAAAAAGAAATCGCGCTCAGAAGATTAGCTAATGGCTAAATACGCATACCACAAGATATCTTGTCCTTTGGGTGTAAAGGACGGCAACCAGGCAAGACTATGATATTTTGTATTTGTTCTATAGTGTTATTATTATTATTATTATTATTATTTTATTTTTATAATTATTATTTATTATTATTATATTATTTATTATAATTATTTATTATTTTATTATTATTTTATTATTATTTTTTTATTTTTTTATTATTATTATTATTATTTTATTATTATTTATTATTATTATTATTTTTGTTATTATTGTTGTTATCCTTGTTATTTTTGTTGTTTTTTATATTGATGTTGTTTGTTCAGAGAAATTGATAGTTAAATGGCCAGAAAGGCCTAAAACAACACCCTCCTAAAATCATATAACTTTTAAACAATATAAAAAAAACCAACTTGAAATTGACCACAAGTTAAATTAACACATAGAGCACATTAAAAGAACATTGAGTAAAGTAAAACTTGTTAAAATTTTGAACTTGCCCTAAAACTTTTTTTAAACACGACACATTTTAAAAGCGTTTTGGTGGAAATGATATCTGAACCCTTTAAACATTACTTCAAGAAAATGCTAGCTATATTGAGGTGAATAACTTTTATTCAAAATCTGATTAATGAAAATGGTACTAAAACTAATATTTGATCTTGTTGAGGGGACTAATTGTTGTGACCTAATATCACCTCACCATCTCACTTCTTCTCTCTGGGGGTGCGGAGAGGAGATTTGACAAATGATTTCGCAGTTTAAAAAGCCATCCATTCTAGATCAATCTTAGCTTTTCTCATTAGGATGGGGTTTCCATTTTTTTTTTTTCATTTCTTTACATTATCCTCTAGCATTTTACATGCCGTCCTTAATATACTATTCTTTAAAGTACTCAAGTTCGAATATTCTGATATTTGGGAACACATTTTAATTTTAAGGCTCTGGCTTGCCTCAAAATAACATCCGATCAAGGGGAGGGTTAAATATTATGAAATGTCTTTTACAGAGTTACATTGTGGACATCGATATCTGGGAAAAAGGGTTGCCTTGGATGAGCCGGTGTGTGGATAGGGTGGTGCCAAGTGTGGGGCTGAACCAAGTAAGTTGATGATGATGGTGATGTTGATGTGATGATATGATGATGATGATGATGATGGTGAAATGATGATGGGTGATGTGATGATGATGATGATGATGATGATGTGATGGGTGATGATGATGATGATCATGATGATGATAGTGTGGTGGTGGGGGGTGGTGGTGGTGGTGGTGGTGGTGGTGGTAGTGGTGGTGGTGGTGGTAGTGAGAGAGGAAAGTAAGTGAGAAGCAGGAGGAGGACAACGACCACGGTGCCCGATGGTGGTGACATCATGTTAGTTATTTAATTTAGCAAGATTATCACGGTCATTGAACCCGTCTGGATGACTGTAATGATGCTCTTTACATAAGCTAAATTTGGACCCAAACTGATTAGGAAGCCATTTGGCTTAAAACTCACTTGTCATAGAGGAATGGGCGAGAGTGAAAACAAATAATTATTTACATGTGAAGTAACATTGCCGTACACCGACAAAGGTTTTTTTTTAATTAGGCCAAAAAGGGTTTTTACTTCAAATTTATGGGGCAGTGTGGGATCAGCGGTACGGTCTTTGCTTCGTACCCGGAGGGTCCCGAGTTCGATCACCCCCGTTGCACTGTGTGGCCTTGAGCAAGTCCCCTCGCCCTACTCAATTTGCGGTGCTGCACTGCGGCTGACGCCTGGGTTATTTCAGTCTTCCCTTGGAATAGACCCTAGAGAAAAATTTCCCCTATGGATGAATAAAAGGGAATTGAATTTTATTTTTTTTTTTTTATTTTATTTGTGGATAAACAGTTAAATGTCGAACCTTGGAAAAAAACGTTTTAAAGATTTTTAAACATGTATTTAAAAAATTTGGCCAGAAAACTCGTCCTTCAAATATCGATCGTTTAGATGACCCTCACTTGACAAAAACTCTCTAACCTTGAACTTTGCAAAGTCCCAGGTTTGAGAGTTTTTTGCCAAGATGAGGGTCATTTTAATCGATCGATTTCCCAGATAGGGTCATTTTAAATCTATCGGGTATTTGAAGGACTAGCTTTTGGCCAAATAAATTTAAATACATGTTTTTTCCAGGGCACGCAGTTAAGATAACTCCGTACTATCCTGCTCATGTTTAAGATTTTCAGACAAATTTAAAACGGAGATAAAAAATTAACTTTTGTAGTTTAAAAATGTCTGGCCCATTCTTTTTGAAAACACGCTATTAAATGTTCGGCATTACTATATATCGGTGATGCCTGAGTATTTCTGAATAACGCTTGTTATTCCGTTTTATTCGCTTGAATTTTCATTGAAAGATAAATTAAGTGAATAATAATCGCCTTTAATCACTCTTTTTTTTTCTTTTTATCGTAAATGGTTCATTTTTAATGAGCATTTATATAATATAGCAATATCCAATAAACGTGCTCAAAGCGCTATACAAGGGATGCCCAGCCAATAGCACCATTTGATATGTAGGACGAGACATGACGCCTTTAGGCGGTTTATAATCTTTTCCGACAGAGAAAACGCTGTTAACGCCAGGTGCTCGTTTTCACCTGAGTTAGGTCAGAGAATGTGAGTATAGAGCTTTTTTCAAGGACTAAAACTATGCGCAGCTCAAAGAGGGATTCGAACCAGGACCTTCTGATCCGAAAGCGAGTGTCATACCACAAGACGACGCAACAGCATTTAGAGGCCCTTTTAGCTTTGAATGTTTATTGCTTTCAGAATTACTAAGTTGACTATAAAAGATTTTGTGAGATGCGCACAATTTTCTGTTTTATCTATAAAAGACTGAATCCCTTCATTTGCAATCAATGAACCTTCAAGATAATGTTGGCTCCATGTGTTTTTATGTGTTGGGGCGAGTTGTTTGATTATACTTTCTTGTTAGGTAGTATTTGGGTATTTGAATGAATTTATGTCAAGATTTACACCAGAAATGAGCAACCAATAGGATAGCGCAAAGGGATATCCAATATGAAACGTACCTGTAAGAAATATTCCTTTAATTTTTCTGTAAAAAATAAAATTTTCAATCAGCGCATTATGCCTCCCCTATAGAAATACGATTTAATTATTATTATTATTATTATTTTTTATTATTATTATTATTATTTTTATTATTATTATTTATTATTATTATTATTATTATTATTATTATTATTGCAAAATAGACTCTTTATCAGTATGCTAATAAATCTGTTTTAATCAAAATTTTTCTTGGGGCCATTTTTAAGTATAAATGTTTTTAAATGGAAATGTTTCTTGTACTTTGTGAGTGAAACACTTAAATCTATTTGATTAAGATTTGAAATATCATATCTATAAATTTATCCTCAGGTATAGTTGCCTATATTGTTGGGGAATGTATCGGCAAGTGTGAGTCTTTGTACTTATCATTGTTGCAAGCATTTTATAAAAGGTAAACAAAATGCTCTCCTCCTGCACTGTTTCTGATAAATAAACATTATGTTAGAATAAATATATATTAGAGGAAAATATAGGGCTAATGGCAAATCGAGTAACGCACTGTTGTGTTATTGGGTTTATTTATGAATAAAACTATTTAGTCTGTTAAGTTCATCAAGTTGAACTTTATTTTTAAAAAGCACTGTACAGATCCGAACAGAGAAGAAATGGGGAACCATTCAATTCCAAAAGTCGCATGTTGCGTCCAAGCCTTGCTACAATTTATTGTTCGACAAAGACAACGCTGTCATCGTCGAAGGACTTATTTTAAAACCCGAGCACGATGAGCAATTGGGAAAAAAAACATTTTCCAAGGATTCAAAATTTGCGTGCCCACAGCGGGGATTTCGAATCAGAGACGACATTCTGAAGGGATGTCTCATACCACAAGACCCCAAAAGCTTCTGCTGTACAATATATTATGAAAATGTTTGCCAGAAACCTTTAATTCATATATATATATATATATATATAAATATATTATAAATATATATATTTAAATATATATATATATTATATATAATATAAAATATATATATTATATTATGGATAACCCCAAAACTTTTCAAAAAGGCCAAACCAAGAAAAACGTATATAGTTTAAAATATTTGGGAAGATGGTTTATCCAAAAATATCGAAAAAACAATTCGGATGAAATTGGAAATAAGGTGTTTTCGTCATTGTACGGTTCTTATCTTTTCTGCCTCTAAATCTTTAGAAAAGAAATATACAATAGCGGGAAAAGTAAGTTAAACAGTAAACTGCAGTACTCTGGAAAGACGCTTATTAAAAATTTGCCAGAAAATTTGTCCTTCACATATTATTATCAAACCATTTAATTATCCTTCACATATTATTATCAATCCATTTAATTATCCTCATCTCGGCAAAAACTTCTTTTTTAAAAACCCCGGAACCTCGCGAGATCTCAGGTTTAAGAGTTTTTTGCCAAGGCGAGGGTCATTTAGATCAATCGATATTTGAGGACGAGTTTTCTGACCAAAGGTTAAATTCGTGTCTGTCCAAGTTCGGTGTTAGCTAGTTAACATCAATTTCATTCAGATTAGAGAATCCATTTTAATTTGTTCAGAGGAATTTCGGACGTTAAGCAAAGGCTTTGAAACGACCTAGCTTTGAAACCTTCAAAGTTTTGATAATTCAAATAACGACACCATTCATACAATTACTTATTCTTTTAAACAGGTCTTTCTTTCTTTCATACATCTATTCATTTCTTTGTTCTGTCATTTATTTATCTGTTTACTCATTCAATCATTTTTTTCACCCCATTATTTTTTCATTCATTGTCGTATTCTCAAGGAATTGGCACGTTACGAGCAAGAGTTGGCCAGCCTAATAGGAAAGTGGATACAAAGGATGTACAAATGCAGCCCGATGCCGCATATTCAGCGTTGTCAAGATTAGTCAAAAATGGGGTAAGAATAAAATGAAGTGAAGAAGTCGCACGTTGTGTAAACGTCAAGCTATAGTCGAAATGCCCTAGAACTCTTTGCTTGGTTGATTGGGGTTTGTTTTGTTTTGTTTTTTTTTGTTTTGTTTGTTTGTTATGTTGACTTTTTGTTGTTTTTCTTTTATTTGTTTGTTTTGGTTTTGTTTTGGGTTTTTTTTAATCGTTTTTTTTTAAATTGATTTTTTATTTAATTTTTTTTTTTTGTTTTTGTTGTTGTTGTTGTTGTTTTTGTTTGTTTTTACTTTGGTTGATTTAAAAATCGCTTAATGGTTTCTTTGGGATGTTGGATGATTTAGGAACTGAAATTACTTTAAACATAACAAGCCCTTACCAAATTTTGTCCCTGCTTTTTAAAGTGCTTTATAAAGATTCTAAAATGCCAGCCCCATCATCTTCATCATCATCATCATCATCACCATGATCATTACCATCAATCATCTCTTTCATCATCATCATCATCATCATCATCCCACCCCCCACCACCATCACCATCATATAACATCGTTATCTGGTCACTTCTACGCGTTTATTCTTTTAAGCAAATTAATATTTTGTAAGATGGATATTTTATCGCCAACTTTTGAGGTTTAAAACTTTAAAACGGAATGATATCAGAGACTTCCAAATCACACCATAAGGACAGATGAAGTTCGCCGGCTTCTACTCTGGTTTTAATCAAAGTACTCTGTCATTGAAAAGGACGATGATTAGACGATGTGAGTGGCATGGATATTAAGGCTTCATGGCCACCGATTGTTTTTATTTAACCTTAATCGTACGTCGGATGTAATTTCGTTACCCCATGACAATATCATAGTAAAATAAAAATTTGAAATAAAATCCATGTACTGTCTATAAAAGCCTACTTATATCTATTTGGTCCATTATTACCTATTTTTTAGAAAGTCGGGGCGTTTCATGGCCTCAGTATACTAGATTAAAGTAGTCCGTCGCCCAGTATTTCTTAAACAAAAAATCATATTATATTGACGTCAATTTCTGAATCGCTTCCGCTTTTAACGTCACAGCTATGACGGTTGCCCTTACACGAGCCTGGTATGCCACATTCTGTGAAAAACGATTTTAAAGTGAAATACAAATAATTCATAATTCATGTATTCTTAACGGGAATTTGTTAAAGTTTGACTCTTTATTTGTTAAACATTATTGAATCTCTTGCTGACAGCGGTGTTTCTCTGTGCAGCTTTATATGACTAATTTTCATAGTTTTTTTTGTTATATCTTTTGTGTTATCAGGCTTATCCACGGGACCATAGTGGGAATTCCTTGATGATACAATGTGTTAAAACTTTCAAATAATGTGTTCTTGTTAAAAACAACTATGGCTTACTTACTGGCCCATTATGCCCCCCTGACATGTGGGGCAGCAACGAAGGGCCTTCATCTTCCCCTGTCCCCGGGCCATCAGATTCAGGGAGCTCTAGTTCTCCCACCACTCTCTCATCTGGTCCCTCCACTGTTCACCTCCAAAATTGACCAGGACTTTCTCTTTTTCTCTTTCCTTTTTGTGTCCATGGTAAGGCAGTTTTGCTGATGTTTCGCATTTCTTTCTCATAACATGCCCTATCCATCTTCATTTTCTGCTCATGACAATCTTTCCACATTGATCTAATAATGAATTGATATTGGTTTTTTTTGAACAGCCCAAAGCAACCGGAGTCTCAGCTCTGGTCCTGACCAAGAGCAACGGTTCACCAAAGTCGGCGTGTACAAAGGTACTCGGGTTTTGCCCTAAAACCTGTGAAGAAGAAAAAGTATTGACACCTACTCCTAGGGAAATCAAACTGGAATTGAAAATTGTGAGTTAAATAAATCTCGTCAAAAGTAATAAACAAAAATGAATATATCGTTTTCAAAGCAGAACAAAACACCAAACACGGAACGTTTCGGTATCAAATGCCTTCTTCAGTAAACAACAAAAAACTAATTAAAACGGCCGTTATTTGCTTTTTTAAGTAATGCATTTATGTTTTGATTGCTTTTAATTGTTGTTGGCTAAAAGGTTTATGAGCCCGAAAAGTTCAGTGTTTGGTAGATTTTGTTCCTTTTTTGAAACAGTTATATTCATTTTTGTTACTACAAAATATAACCCACTTTTTGCACCTTAGTATCCCTTTGGGCATAGTTAGCTTGTATGGAAAATTTGAAGGATGATGATTTAGAGGTTAACTTTCAACGGGGATAAGTTAAATTGTTGTAAAGACATCTTAAGAGACTCTTTTGACACTGGGGACACTTTGAGTTTATCTTACCTCTCTGTCTACCCAGCTTGATGTTTGAAACAGTGCCAGACAAGGCAAGAAAGAAAAAAAAAAAAAAAGACATCTCGAAAATTCAGCCCGCCCCTTCTGGGGAGGTCGAGGAAGCTGATATCTCGGGATGAGATGAACTTTTATTGAGTAAAGAATATGTGTGGTAATCTGGCAAAACCCGTGGGATGGGCTGAAAAATTCGAATTTCCCCTATTATTTCATATGTCAATAGAGGCAATATTTTTGGACAAAATGCAGTTTGAATTTTGTAATTATCTCGATTAGGTATTCACATTTGATGGGATGGGGTTAAAACTTTTAAAGGAGAAAATGGATTTTAAAGAAAGAAAATACATATAGAGCTTTAGAAAAAAACTGAATTAAATTATCTATAATCTTCAAATTGTAAATCGTTTCGTGACTATAGTTAGATGGATAATAAAAAAAGTTGAATCAAAAAAACAAAAATCTTTGCAGATAAAGATGTTTCACCTTTATTCGCTCGAATCTCCAAAACTAGCTCGTGCGACATCCGACGGGTTTTGCCAAATCGGCTCACAATATTAATATATTATCGTACAAGCAGTAATCACGCATTTTAATTGGCTGATTCATACTACGCCATAATTATCACATTGGTTTTTCCATTACCAGATCTCAGAACCTTTTAGTAAAACGTTTAGTATTGTTAAATTACATTTGGTCTCAATATATTCAAGGGTAATATTATATGTAATATTTATATATTATATTTTATATATATATATATTATATATATATAAAAATTTTATTTTATATTGCTTGTTGATGCGTCTTATGAGCGTCTGCCCTTAGTTTCATCTTTTGATCTTCAATTAATTAACTTAAATTAATAACACGAAGAGATATTTGTCGCCACTGTAATTCCAGATATTTCCCTAATGAATTAAGTTGACAGGCACTCGCAAGTCGTGAGGGAAAAGAGAGAGAGAGGGGAGAGAGAGAGAAGAGAGAGAGAGAGGAGGAGAGAGAGGAGAGAGAGATAACTTAGAAACATACAGGAGACGAAAGAGAAATATATAACAACGGTGAAAATGTGGTATCTTGACGTGAAAAACAATCAATCAGTACTGAGCGGGGGTTAATGACCGGGTTTAAGTCACAAAGATATGTTATGACCTCAACGTTTTCTTCTTGGGTAAGACATTTGACACTTATTATCCTACTCGCCTCAAAATGAGAATGCTCCTAATTTACATATCTAAACCAAAAAGAGAAGTTGCCTGTAATCTAGAACAGAAAAGGGGCAGCGTGGCTCAGCGGTACGGGCTTTGCTTCGTACTCAAAAGGTAACTGTGCGGGCGCTGCACTGCGGCTGACGCCTGGGTTATTCCAGTCTTCCCTTGGAATAGACCCTAAAGACAAATTTCCCCTTGGGGATGAATAAAGGGAATTTTATTTTAATTTAAACTTGAGATTTTATTTATTTTAAAACGATGAAAAAACTGTACAACAAAACTGTCGATAATTTTTTGGTTCTTATTTTAAGTCTTTTAAATTTGTACCAATAGTTGTATGGTGTATTTTGTATTGTTCTACCTGCCAGATCAATCGTCCAAAAACAAACAAAACATCATGTGTACATTAAACGTTTATAGTCAAGAAATAATCACTCAACTGACGGCGGGTAAACAATGATAAAAACCAAAGTGACGAAATATTAATATATTATATTTGCTCATTGCATAGTCTCTTAAACCAAATGTATAGGGTGTCACAGAATAGAACCAATAACAAATCGTATTTATTCTGAAACTAACAAAGATATCATATTAAATTTGTTAAGTTCATTTTTAAAAGTACTAAATTTGTTGTTTCTTTTTTTGTTTTAAAGGGTTTATTTTTTTTTTTTTTTTTTTTTTTTTTGCTGTTGTTGGGCCACGTTTATAAATCATCCACCAAAGAAATTGTCAAAAACACGGGAGAGAACTTGAGCGACGCACAAAGTACTTTCACACAAAAAAGGTGGACACGTTGAAAACCATTACAGATAATATTTGTATTTTGGTTTTTAATCGTTAAAAAATCTGTTAAAGTCAATTTTCGAGATATGGTTTGCGTTAAAACAAAACTTGAATTATTTCTCTCTATTTTTGCTAACATTATGTGCTTAGCTGTGCTGTCTGTCTGTTTCTCTGTAAACTATATTCTTATTGGTTCCACACTTCAGGGTATATGGGTCGGGCAAGTTTATAATATCTCATTTGATAGCATTATTTGGACAACAGAGTTTTTTCCCTGTGAACATCGGCTGTCTTTCATGAAAGATTCTTATCCATATTGATTGCTTCTAGGGCGTCTAACGATGCTGCACTAAGGGGCTGAATTGTTATTATTACCCTCCATTTTTATAGGTAGCTTAAAAATCAACAAAATGATCGCCATTTTGGCTGACAAAATAAAGACAAGAGTTTGCTGAGAAAGGTCCATGGCGATATGGGTGACGAAACTTTTTTAAAGCTCTTTAAAATACTTACATCAATCGACTCAGATGTGGATGATTTGGGGGCTAAACTCTAACAGATAATTGTTTTTGTGTCAGTTACAAAAAGGAAAGGTTTACTTATATGGACATTATCTATATGTTAGGAAATGACTAAGGTATTTTAAGTGCTTTGAGCATGGTAATTCCGTGCAAATGCGCAATTAACGTGTTAACATTTAATATGATTAAAAGGGACGCAATCGACACACGACGATCAAAACCGGGTGAGCGTTAATCATTTAATAATCACCTGCCCAGTTTTTTGGGCATCAACAATAACAAATTAATAGTTGTTTGACGCCCACTCGCATTCCAGCATACGTATTCCGTATATCATATTCCCTTTTATTTTTAAACACTTGTCACAGCCTAATTCATCAACTGGAGTAATTTTGCCGAATTAACTCTATACTATTTTTATATATACTCAATGATCGAGTGGATAATCACAAGGTCGCATCATACGGACCTGTGCTCAGAATTACGGGTTTTTTTTTCCTATGAGTTGTAGACTCTGAATTTTGCTCATTATGCGCCTATTGGTCTTGTGGTATGCACTTGGCTTCAGACATAAGGTCCGGGTTCTAGTCCCCCCTCTGAGCGGTGCATATTTTTGAATCTTGGAAAAGGGCTCTTTACCACATTCTCTCACCTTTACATGTGTAAAAAAAAGTACCTGGCCGTTAACAGCATTGCCTAGAGGAAAAAACAGTGAATATGCCTTTACACCTATGTTCGTCCTACTTTCATACGTGTTTCCCCTTTTATGAAAATATTGCGCCCGCCCTGTAAATGCTAAGTATTTTAAATTATATTCAGATAAAAGATGAGCGCCTGGACCGGAAACAAAGTTGTCTGTGTTGAAACATTGAAAATAACGCAATACAGGGCGAGTTGTCTCGTCCAAAAAAATTACTTGAACCTTTATTGTGCAATATCCACTAAACTGTCAAAGCGCTTTACAAAGGAGTCCCTGGCTAACAGCGACATGTAGGATGTGACATGACGCCTTTGTTAGGTGATATTATAATTTTCGGACAGAGACAACGATGTTAACGGAAAAGTACTTAATTTACACCTGACACGGTGAGAGAATGTGAGTAAAGGGGCCTTTTCCGAGGCCCTCAATTATGTGCCCAGCGAGGCTCGAACCCAGGACCTCCAGCCCCGAAAGTGAGTGCCATACCACAAGACCACATAGCTGCACAACCCACATGTTATCTTCCGCTTTCGAATGAGATCCCTTGTAATGCGCTCTGAAAAACATTTTCCATTAAGATTCAATTGTATAAAAACTTTCGTGATTGGGGATTTTTATTTCCAGGAAGAGAGTCTTCGTTACGACAATGTCCGTCAGTTTATAAGGGGCCCACCAAATTGAGCCTGGCATTACCCAAACATTGTAACAGAGTACTGCGCAAGGGAAGCTTGGAGGTAAAGAATTGGTTCCTTAATATTTCCGCAAACAATGAGAGCATTGTATCCCCCTCCTTCTGTCTATTTGTTTGCCTAAAACCTTATCTATCAATATATCTACCCATCACTTGTCTATGTGACTATATTTTAAGAAGTATGTAACCCCAAACCGTATGTCTATTTGTTTGCCTAAAGACTTATTTAACAATCTATATATCCATTTTTCTATGTCTTTAATAAAGAGTACTGTACCCCCATCCGTATGTCTATGTGTTTGCCTAAAAGCGTATTTAATCAATAATATACAATCCATCTGTCTATGTGTCTATAAAAAAGAGCATTGCATCCCCCTTCCTATATCTATTTGGTTGCCAAAGAACTATTAATCAATCTATCTATCCACCATGTGCTATGTGATTATATAAAGAGTATAGTATCCCCTCCATCTATTTGTTTCCCTAAAGACTTATTTATCAATCTATATAAACCTTCTGTCTATGTGTTATATAAAGAGTATTGTATCCCCCTCAATATGTCTATTTTGTTTGTCTAAAGACTTATTTAGCAATCTATCCATTTTTCTCTTTGTCTATCGTATTGCCTATCTATTTATATCTTTCTATAGACGCTATCATTCCTTTTCTACCAACCCTCTGACTTTTAAAAAAAGCAATTGGTCACTTCATCTCTC
>NW_027622504.1:5000-7500 GCF_034508935.2 Berghia stephanieae
TAATATTATTATTATTATCATCATCATCATCATCATCATCATCATCATCATCATTATTATTATTATTATTATTATTATTATTATTATTATTATTATTATTATTATTATTATTATTATTATTATTATTATTACTATTATCATTATTATTATTATCATTATTATTATTATTATAAATCTGAATAAATTTATATTGTATTTATTTATTTTGGGCTTCATGTTCTTTCATTTGTCTTTATGTAGAGTGAATGCGTTTGGATTCTCGATTCAGTCCCTTTATCAGTGACTTGAGTCATAATTAAAATGACTCATATTTCATTATACTTTATCTGTATCTCAATATGTGTCCCACTGCCTCAGAGCGGTATATTATCGGGATGAACTAGATCAACTGGAAATGATAATAATAATAATAATAATGATAATAATAATAATAATGAATAATAATAATAATAATAATAATAATAATAATAATAATAATAATAATAATAATAATAATAATAATAATAATAATAATAATAATAATAATAATAATAATAATAATAATAATAAATAATAATAATAATATAATAATAAATAAATAAATATATAAATAAATAAATAAATGAATAGATAAATTCCCTTTATTCATCCTTAAAGGGACATTTTTTCTTTAGGGTCTATTCCAAGGGAAGACTGGAATAACCCAGGCGTTAGCCCCTGTGCAGCGCCGCAAAGTGAGCTAAGGCAAGGTGACTTGCTCAAGGCCACACAACCGGGCGGTGTAGTCGAACTCGGTACCTTTCGGGTACGAAGCAATGACCGTACCGCTGAGCCACGCTGTCCCTTATTGACTCACTGTACACAAGTATCAAAGCTGTTGTGAATTTCCATTCGTCGTTGCAGTGATGAAACAAAATAAAATGGCAGTGGTTAAGACAGTGCACTGTAACCCGGAAGTTCCGAGTTCAAGCCCTTTATTAGGCGCTTTCGTTATTTTCCTTGGGTCATCATCATCATCATCATCATCATCATTGCTTTTTTCACCCTGGGTCAGGGTATAGGCCTCAGGGTATAGGCCACAGACAAACGGTTTCCATCCTTCTCTATCTTGAACTAACTTTTTTATCTTGTTCCATGTCTTATCACTTCTCTGTATCTGGGCTTTTATGAGCTTTTATATAGCGCAATATCAACTAAAATGTGTTCAAAACGCTTTTCAAAGGGTCCCTGAACAACACCAACACGTAACATGTAGGACGAGACATAACGCCTGTTGACGGCCAGGTGCTCATTTTACACCTGAGTACGGTGAGAGAATGCGAGTAAAGAGTCTTATCCAAGGACTCAACTATGCGCCGATCGAGGATCGAACCCAGGACCTTCCGATCCGAATGCGAGTGTCATGCGACAAGACCACATAGCCGCACAATCAGCTTCTATAGATAGTATGCGCTTGGCTGAAGCTCATAACATTGCCATCCGGAAGTATAACGGAACAACACACAAAACTGTGTGTATCCGTGAACTTTTATAGTCCTGTTAATACAGTTCAGTGAGCATTACTCATAAACGCGGATGGCAAAAAAACAATAACAAAGACCTGAGTGACGTCATCTTCGAACTATCTATATTATCTTCTTTAATTCTTCTCCATGTTCCCCGTGGCCTTCCCCGTGATTTGTTGTTTGGCGAAGAAAGGCATCGGGTCAGCAGAGTCCTTTCGGCTTTGTCTTTGTCATTCCTTGGGTAAGACCCCAATATTGCTCACTTTGGTCAACGTGGGTTGGTCCTGTTGATATCAGACGTCTGTTTGATGGAATATCAATGTTCCTTCATGGAATGTCCTAGACGACGGTATCTTACGATGACGAGCGGAAGGGGGAGTAATTCAAATAAGAACTGAACAAGTGTGTATGAATGTGTTAAATTAAATTGACCTTTATATAGCGCACTATCAAATCGCTGTACAAGGGGTCCCTGGTCAACAGCAACATTTAATATCTAGGACGGGACATGACGCCTGTTAGGCGATATTACAATTTTTCGGACAAGGACAACGCTGTTAACGGCCAGGTACTCATTTTACACCTGAGTACGGTGAGAGAATGTGAGTAAAGAGTCTTTTCCAAGGACTCAACTATGCGCCGCGCGCGAGGCTCGAACCCAGGACCTTCCGATCCGAAAGCGAGTGCCATACCACTAGACCACAAGGCCGCATGTAAACAACGTGTTGTTTGATGCAAGCGAGGATTCACAGCGTAAAACGCGTTACCCTTGTGAAGAATAATATATAAGTATAAAAATTGTCCCAACTATCGGGAGCCTCTGTGATGTAATGGTAGCACGTCTGACCGGTAATCAGAAGGTCTGGGGTTCGATCCCCAGTCGAGGTCGACTGATTGTTTGGCATGTTTGTTTTTTTTCTTGTATTGTCCTTTCTTGCTTTGTCTGGCACCTTTCATGCACAATAATGTTCAGTTCTATATCTTCCGCCGGTTCCTGCTCCTTAATCTCTTAATTT
>NW_027622505.1:0-12518 GCF_034508935.2 Berghia stephanieae
AAATGAATACCTGGGCATCAACAGCTTTGTCTCTGTCGAGAAAAAATGTAATACTGCCTAAGAGGTGGCATGTCTTGTCCAACGTGTTAAGTGTTGCTTATGGCTAGGGGTCCCTTTGCTTTGAGCACGTTTAGTGGATATCTATATAAATGCTTTAGTTTTTTTGGGTTAAAAAAAAAAAAAAAAAAAAGAGTTCTTTGCGAAAGAGTAGCAGATCACAGAAACAATTATCTTACACTGTGGTAACCTACCTGATATACAAACAAAAAGTCGATGAATCATGTCACCGCTGCTCCTAAACCTGGCCCTGACATGGTTCCTGGTGGCACTTTCAGCTGCTTCAATGGCCAAGGCAATCTCCTCCTGATCTCCACACTCAGACGTATAGGAGCTTGTGTCACTGCTGTTGTAACTGAAAGTGAAAAAAAAGTCAAAAAGTTTTAAATTAGGAAGTTATATGTTTTATAAAATGTTCTATTTAAAGGAGTGTATGTTTTCGGTGGATGACGATTGATTTGTGCGGCTATGTAGTCTTGTGGTATGACACTTGCTTTCGGATCAGAAGGTCCTGGGTTCAAGCCTCACTCGGCACATACTTGAGTCCTTGGAAAAGACCCTTTACTCACATTCTCTGACCATACTCAGGAGGTGTAAAATGAGTACCTGGCCGTTAACAGATTCAATGAAACCTCAATTATAACGAATATTGACCACCAGTCCCATCCACTTCGTTGTTACTGAGGTGCACTGTATATACAGATTTAAGCCAAAATATAAAAACCATTTGAGAAAAAAAAAAACAACAACATAACATGTAAATTTGGTTTTACAAAAACTTACTGTTCAGCATCCAAAGTTTGGTGTGCTTCCAGGAGTATTTTGGCATGGTGAGGACAAAGGGTTGGCCTGTACGCCCCCGACTCTTGGCGATGTGCTCTTCTCTCACCAGCTTTACTTCTCTTTTTAGAACTGAGCTTGCTTTTCCCATTAGAAGCACCCTTACGATGGCCGTTCTTGATACCGTTTACAGTGGCGGCTGTACTAGAACTGTTTGTCGAGTTCTCAGCATGATTATTTGTCTTCGAGGAATGTTGCGTTTCTTTATTCAGCTGAGACGAACTTGGCTCCTCTAATTCAGTGGAATTTTGGTTTCTCGTAGGAACACATGAGGAGACATTTAGATCTGAAGAGGCATCATGTGTTGAGTTTGATGATAAAAGGCTGGATGTTGAATTTTGCTGGGAATTTGGTTCTTGATTACATAAGGCATCTGGTCTACTCGTATTAGAGTCTGTAGTTATTTCCTCCTTTACACCATCATCTTCACAGTTCATGGATTGAGGACTACCGGGATATTCTACACTACTAACACCATTTTCACCACTTGTGCTTGCTTCATCCTTTGCAACGTTGTTAAGTATAGGTTCACCAGACACTTTATCTACGTCACTATTTACACATTCATGTTTGGGTAATGTGGCACTTTGAGCAACACTTTTTGATTTATCACAGGGGTCATTGAGGGAATGATTTACACTTATCACAGAGTCAACTACACTATTTGACAATTCTGTTTTGGAGATCACTGGATGAGAAGATGCTCCACCATCTGCAGGCACACTACAACTTTCAGAATCTTCCAATACACGACCATCGCTTTGAGTTTCTGATGTGCTGTCGGTATTTTCAGATTCCAATGTCACCGTTTCAGATTCATTCTGTGATATGGAGACTGGTTCAGTTTCAATCTCTTCACAGTTGTGTTTGGGTAATAATGAATGAGCTGCCTCATCAAGATCTTGGGATGTATCAGAACATACGGGAGTGTGATTTTGATTGACAGCATCCTCACCCGAGCTTTCAGATTTCCGGTGATTATCTGGTGAATTGTATAAAGAATATATTATGATAAAATCAACATTTTATCCAGTGATTGTTTGTTTGTTTTTAAGGGTTTTATGGCACTTGCAACACATTTATGTTATATCAGAGCCAGTAAAAAGGAAGAAAATGGGGTAGTAAAAAGTTCTAGAAAATACAATTAAAGCACCCAAGAGAAAGTAAGACAAAGAGGAACTGGGAACAAATAGTGATCAGATGTAGATTCCAAGCTATCTGGTGAAATGTATAAAGAATATATTATGATAAAATAAACCACATTTTTCCCCCTAAAAACATGGCACAAGCATGTTTTTTTTTTTTTTTTTTTAGGGTTTTATGGCGCTTGCACCATATTTAGACCATTTCAGAGCTAATAAAAATGAATAAAATGGAATAGTCAAAAAATTCTAGATTTACAATTCAAAGCACACAGGTAAAAGTAAGACAAAGGGGAATGTTCAAATAGGGAACAGGTGTAGATTCCAAGAGCATACTATCAGTGTACTTCGTATGAGATCACCTAAAAGTCTCACCCAGACACCTGCACAGGAACACACTAGGAGGAATAAATTATTTAAATGTTGACAAACCAATAATATATTCAAAACAAAAAACACAATACAGAGATGATTTACAAGGGGGAAAAAAAAGTCATCTCCCATAACTAATACTACATATTTTATGTGTCCCTCTCAGCTAAGGACTCTGGCAAGGGTCAGGATAAAACCCAAAGGATCCCATTCCAAAACAAAGACAGAAAACAACTCAGAAAACAGATATATTATAAATAGGGGAATAGAAGACACAGCAAGTCACCTCCTGCCCACCATGAGAAGACAAAGAGACTTCACCCAATAACTCATAATATGACATGCAATCATTTTTAGAAACTATTCTCAAAAGAATTTATCATCCCGTTTTCCTGTTTGTTCTCATGGATTTTACAGCGCTTGCAACACATTTACGTCATATCAGCACCAGTAAACGTAAAAAGGAAGAAAATGAGATAATTAACAGTTCTAGAATTACAATTAAAGCACCTAAGAAAAGGTAAGCTAAAGGAGAATTGGTTCAAATAGGAAACAGATGTAGATTCCCAAGAGCACACCATCAAAGTACTTAGTTTGAGATCATCTAAAAGTCTCAGCCAGACACCAGCACAAGATCCCACTTAGAGGAATACACTCAAATGTTTACAAATCATATGCTAAAAATACAAAACAGAGAGATGATTTACAAGGAAAAAAATATCATCTCCCAAAACTATAACTATACACTCAAATGTTTCCCTTCCAGCCAAGGACTCCGGCCAGGGTCAGGACAAAACCAAGTAATCTCATCCCAAGACAACGACAGAAAGCAATTTGGAAAACAGATAACAGGGGGATAGAAGACACAGTAAGTGCCTCCCTGCCCACTATGGGAGGTCAGGAACCCCACCCAATGACATATTCATTTGTAAAGGTTTGTATGAAACAGTGCCAGACGAAGCGGAGAGACAACTAATATTAGGTAAACTCATTCCATGAGGTGCATAGATCCGGAGTGAATCTAAGATTCGGTACCAATAACCGCCAAAATTCCTTTGGAGAAAATCCTTGTATATATTCAGTTTTCAGACCTAACTCTTAATTACCCAATCATTACAATATGGGCACTGAATAATATTCAACTCAATGCAGATTTGTACCAGACTAAAAGCTTTGTCTGTTCTGTCTACCCAATCATTACAATATGGGCACTGGATAATATTCAACTCAATGCAGATTTGTACCAGACTAAAAGCTTTGTCTGTTCTGTCTACCCAATCATTACAATATGGGCACTGAATATATTCAACTCAATGCAGATTTGTACCAGAATAAAAGCTTTGTCTGTTCTGCCTACCCAATCATTACAATATGGGCACTGAATAATATTCAACTCAATGCAGATTTGTACCAGAATAAAAGCTTTGTCTGTCTAACCAATCATCACAATATGGGCACTGAATAATATTCAACTCAATGCAGATTTGTACCAGAATAAAAGCTTTGTCTGTCTAACCAATCATCACAATATGGGCACTGAATAATATTCAACTCAATGCAGATTTGTACCAGAATAAAAGCTTTGTCTGTTCTGTCTACCCAATCATTACAATATGGGCACTGAATAATATTCAACTCAATGCAGATTTGTTCCCGAATAAAAGCTTTGTCTGTTCTGTCTACCCAATCATTACAATATGGGCACTGAATAATATTCAACTCAATGCAGATTTGTACAAGAATAAAAGCTTTGTCTGTCTAACCAATCATCACAATATGGGCACTGAATAATATTCAACTCAATGCAGATTTGTACCAGAATAAAAGCTTTGTCTGTCTAACCAATCATCACAATATGGGCACTGAATAATATTCAACTCAATGCAGATTTGTACCAGAATAAAAGCTTTGTCTGTTCTGTCTACCCAATCATTACAATATGGGCACTGAATAATATTCAACTCAATGCAGATTTGTACCAGACTAAAAGCTTTGTCAGTTCTGTCTACCCAATCATTACAATATGGGCACTGAATAATATTCAACTCAATGCAGATTTGTACCAGACTAAAAGCTTTGTCTGTTCTGTCTACCCAATCATTACAATATGGGCACTGAATAATATTCAACTCAATGCAGATTTTACCAGAATAAAAGCTTTGTCTGTTCTGTCTACCCAATCATTACAATATGGGCACTGAATAATATTCAACTCAATGCAGATTTGTACCAGAATAAAAGATTTGTCTGTCTAACCAATCATCACAATATGGGCACTGAATAATATTCAACTCAATGCAGATTTGTACCAGAATAAAAGCTTTGTCTGTCTAACCAATCATCACAATATGGGCACTGAATAATATTCAACTCAATGCAGATTTGTACCAGAATAAAAGCTTTGTCTGTTCTGTCTACCCAATCATTACAATATGGGCACTGAATAATATTCAACTCAATGCAGATTTGTACCAGACTAAAAGCTTTGTCTGTTCTGTCTACCCAATCATTAGAATACGGGCACTGAATAATATTCAACTCAATGCAGATTTGTACCAGACTTAAAGCTTTGTCTGTCTAGCCAATCATTACAATATGGGCACTGAATAACATTCAACTCAATGCAGATTTGTACCAGAATAAAAGCTTTGTCTGTCTAGCCAATCATTACAATATGGGCACTGAATAACATTCAACTCAATGCAGATTTGTACCAGAATAAAAGCTTTGTCTGTTCTGTCTACCCAATCATTACAATATGGGCACTGAATAATATTCAACTCAATGCAGATTTGTACCAGAATAAAAGCTTTGTCTGTCTAGCCAATCATCACAATATGGGCACTGAATAATATTCAACTCAATGCAGATTTGTACCAGACTAAAAGCTTTGTCTGTACTTTCTACCCAATCATTACAATATGGGCACTGAATAATATTCAACTCAATGCAGATTTGTACCCGAATAAAAGCTTTGTCTGTTCTGTCTACCCAATCATTACAATATGGGCACTGAATAATATTCAACTCAATGCAGATTTGTACCAGAATAAAAGCTTTGTCTGTCTACCCAATCATTACAATATGGGCACTGAATAATATTCAACTCAATGCAGATTTGTACCAGAATAAAAGCTTTGTCTGTCTAACCAATCATTACAATATGGGCACTGAATAATATTCAACTCAATTCAGCTTTGTTCCCGAATAAAAGCTTTGTCTGTTCTGTCTACCCAATTATTACAACATGGGCACTGAATAATATTCAACTCAATGCAGATTTGTACCAGACTAAAAGCTTTGTCTGTTCTGTCTACCCAATCATTACAATATGGGCACTGAATAATATTCAACTCAATGCAGATTTGTACCAGACTAAAAGCTTTGTCTGTACTTTCTACCCAATCATCACAATATGGGCACTGAATAATATTCAACTCAATGCAGATTTGTACCAGAATAAAAGCTTTGTCTGTCATGGGCACTGAATAATATTCAACTCAATGCAGATTTGTACCAGAATAAAAGCTTTGTCTGTCTAGCCAATCATCACAATATGGGCACTGAATAATATTCAACTCAATGCAGATTTGTACCAGACTAAAAGCTTTGTCTGTTCTGTCTACCCAATCATTACAATATGGGCACTGAATAATATTCAACTCAATGCAGATTTGTACCAGACTAAAAGCTTTGTCTGTTCTGTCTACCCAATCATTACAATATGGGCACTGAATAATATTCAACTCAATGCAGATTTGTACCAGACTAAAAGCTTTGTCTGTTCTGTCTACCCAATCATTACAATATGGGCACTGAATAATATTCAACTCAATGCAGATTTGTACCAGACTAAAAGCTTTGTCTGTTCTGTCTACCCAATCATTACAATATGGGCACTGAATAATATTCAACTCAATGCAGATTTGTACCAGACTAAAAGCTTTGTCTGTTCTGTCTACCCAATCATTACAATATGGGCACTGGGGCCAGACCTGCCAACCCTTCACATTCCAAAAGTGGAATCAGAACGCCTGAAAATAGGAATTTGAAACAAAAAATAGGAATTTCACCTTTTTAACATCCCCCTCCCCCCCCCCCCCCCCCTCCTCTCTCTTTCTCTCTGCTTTTTTTCATTCTTACCATTATCATCATTTTTTGAAAATCTGAATTTTAGAAACAATAGGGGAATAGTACAAAAAGAAAGAGTGAAAATAGGAATGATTCTGCCAAAAGCGGAAGGGTTGGCAGGTCTGAATCAATTCTATGCAGGTCTGTTGAGTGGTCTTGACAGAGAAAACAGGTTCCCACTACCAAGACATTAAAAAGTTTATACATCATATTATCAAGTGTGCTTTGAATTCTATTAATAACACACTAACACAATACATATTTCCATTTTTGTGGATGTCAAGGAAGAGTAAAAAAATATGAACTGAAAAACAGTATATAGATTTTGCTACAACAGTGACCACCACATCTATCATTCTATATTGACTATAACCATCATCATCCTTACCCTTTGCTGTCAAGACATTAACAATAGTTGCCGAGCTGTCAGAACTATTCTCCAGTGGCAAGGATGAGTCGTCGTTTTTCTCTGACGACACATCATGAGACTCAACATCTTCGCTCGAATCTGTGCCATTCGGATCCGATGGGGTATGGATTGAATCAGAGCTGAGTATTTGCTGATTGGAATCGCTGGATGAAATAGTGAACATACTTCCAGAATTACTCACCACCTCACTTTGAAGCCCCGAATCCTTACTATCACACTTATTGAGAGAAAACCTATCTCTATCGTTTAACACTTCATCTTGAGTCTCGCTACTTTCATTGGGCAAAAGAAAGTGTTGACGATCGCTGTCAAGATTGGTGTAAGACGATAGGCTTTGAGAATCATCTGCCTCAGGCCTCCTCCTACTGTTACTCATAAACTGAGCTGGCATTTGTATACCCTGAACGAGTAAATCATTCCTAGAATAGGCACTTGATGAAGAGGCTGTAATCATATCAGAACTGTCCAGATTGGCTTCGCGATACAAATCCTCAACGCGTCCCAAATCGAGAACTAATGTCCGTCTTTCATTTGTGGAATCACTGATTTGGTGGTTAGAATTTGAGACACCGTTTGGTATTGAAGCCGAGGGCAAATCCTCACTGGTAAGGCTATCACAATTTGGCACAGAATCTGTGGAAGCATAATTTGTTTTATCTCCATTCTCACCATTAATATTATTATTGTTATTATTATGAGTGGCCTCAAAGTTCAAGGCCAGTGCCTCAAGCCTCTCTGCAATCTCCTTTGCTGTAAGTTCACTTTCTATACTTCCATTGTCACAATCGGAATTCTTTACACTATTTTTCACTTTTCCATTGCTACCTTTACGCTCCTTTTTGTGCCTGCGTCTTTCCTCCCGTGCTTGCTGCCTCTTTTCCTCGAGGCTGAGAAGGAATGAAGGTTCGTCCTGACTGCAAAGGGCTCTTTCTAAAGTACTCAGTTCCTCTGTAGTAAGAATGCCAAGCAGTTCTCTGTAGTAAAAAAAAAAAGAGTAAAAGGATGGATTAAAAATCATTGATACAGATGACAAAAGAAGGGTTGTTAATTCAAGAGGCAAAAATTTACTGAACTTTTACGCAAACACATTGACAACCTCTTTTGGAGTACTGAACTCTGGTAGAATGACATTATTTACCAATATTTTCCCCCGTTTAACAGGTGATTGGAAAACATACTCAGGGTATATAACATACTGAATTTCGTAAATATAAGGAAAATTAGCAACTTTTCAAAAGAGAAAGGATTATATTTGTAAAAACAGAACACTTTCCCCTATAAAATGGTTAAAATCTGAGGCAACTAATTTATTTCTAAAACCATTGAAAGTGAATTCCCTTGGAAACTACAAATTTTTGAAATTTCAAGTAGTCAGTTCTGTATTATACAATATAATCCTAGATTTAGCGGGTATTCTTTTCCTTGTTTTAATTTGCTAGTTTAAAAAAATTTCAAAATCCTGGGACAAGCAAGAGTCATTTCCACACATATAAACAATCCAATTAAATTTTTTTTTTTTTCTTTAACTTTTCTCCAGAAAGGACAATCCTGATTTTTCGAGACAGTTGGCCGCTGTGTTCTCTATCCCTCCAAGATAAGACTATGTGGTCTTGTGGTAAGACACTCGCATTCGGATTGGAAGCTCCTGGGTTCGAGCCTCGCATAGTTGAGTCCTTGGAAAATGCTCTTTACTCACATTCTCTCACCGTACCCAGGTGTAAAATGAAAGTCTGACTGTTTACATCGTCGCCTCTGTCCGAAAAAAATGTCCATACTTGTAAAATTACCTTATTTTCAACAGCAGAGTTTGAAATGGCCTAAACATTTCAGAAATATTCCAAGGATCATTGTCAGGGTTCAGAGGTCCATCCTTGAAAATGAGAACTCCACTGAAAATAAAATAAAAATATTAAAGAATTATAGTCTTTTACATGTACAAATACTAATAGAAACAAAATATTTTTCTGTTTAAATTTCTACTCCTAGCCTTTGGAAATATGGAGTGGATATGGTATTGTACCGAAACCTGCATGACAAAGGGTCGAGCCCCATTTCAGGCATTCAGTGTGATTATTGAAATTAAAAGTTAATATGATCAAACGGTCATGATGGCTCAGTAGTAGGACACTTGCATCACAAGAAAAGGGACCATCGCGATCTCAGGTGATAATTGCTGACATTTCCCCCCCCCCCCCCCCTCCCGTGCAGCAATGATAGGTAACTGGATCTGTTCAATTAAAATTATTTAATATTGCAAAGGAGCCAATTTTTCTAAAATGACAGTATGTTTGGACTATTATAAAATGTAAACTAGATTGAATTTGCTAAACATTACAGCTTACATTTATTATACTCTCTATATTTGTCTTTTCCTTGTTTTAATAGGGTTCAACAGTCGTGACGTCACTTCCCTCGTAATGACGCATAGTAACTGGTTCAAACTATCGGAACAATGGCGGATGCGATTACCTCCATCACTGCCCTTATGAAATACTTCTCTGATGAGCATAAAAGTCTATCCAGAGGAGAAAAACTTAAATCTGATCATTTTTTGACTTTACACATTCTGATCACATGACATGTGAAAAAGTTCTACCAGCATGAAGAATAAAAAGTACAGATTTTCTTTGTTTAGAGACAAGCTGCAGGCAGCTGGGTGGACGTGACATCAGACTATTGAATCCTATTCTCCAGTCAAAAATCATAATCCTGTGGTCCTGATTTTTACTGGATAAACTCCTGCTCCAATAGTAAAAAATAAAGATAAATATTGAATTGTAAACTTCAATTTATTAGACAAATACAGATTCTGTGGACGTTTCAGGTTTTTCCTTTCTCAACACAACACGATGAATGATACACTAAGGACGAATGAGATATGTGTGAATGGCGTAGTTAACATCCGCAGTATCCGTCTTCATCTAATAAATTGAAGCTTACAATTCAATAATAATCTTCCTTTTTTCCTTCGAGCTTCAAGCAGCAACATTTTCATTGCCCCATTAGTATGATCTTAATGTGAGGCAAAACGATTTCTTTTGGCAGTTTCCTGACTGTATATTTTGCAACTTCATCGTACCACGATTAATTGAATTTTGTTCTAATGTAGGAGTATTTATTAATTTGGATTGGATTGAAAACAAAGATCTGGTTAGTGAAACCAAAAGAAAAATGTTCAGATATGGACAAAAATGAAATACAATATTCCTACCTAATGATGGCGAGTCGTGGAATGGTAAACATCAGGGCAGGATCATACTCGTCTATCATTTCCTGTGTCAACAGACCTATCTTGAGAGCCCTGCGTTTGGTAAAAATATTCAATAAGTAAATATAAAATTATAGGGATATAAAAAACAAACAAACATAAAATAGATATGCTCCACTTTAATATTAAAGGAGCACTAAATAAATACCCCCTGTAGATTGCACTAAGTAAGCATGATAATTTGAATATTCTATTTATTTCTAAAAATTATATATATATTTATGATTTTACAAGGGGGTCACGATAGCTCAGTTGGTAGAGCACTCACTTCACACCCGTGATCGATCCCGGTGCAGCCGAAATTTTTTTCGAACCCTCATGTCCACCCCGCAGCTGAGTCTGTTAGATTTGGTGGAAAGTACTTTGCGATAGACTAGCATCCTATCCAAAGGATAGCAAGCAATTACTATTGTCCGTTTCACGCTTTGAAAACCGGGATAAACCCCGGCTCAATGGGCCCAATGGCTTGAAGGATGATTTTACCATATTCAATGAGCTTTTCATAAGAACTCAACTTAAAATCATTTATTGGGCCCCATTCTTGTTCTTGCACTCTTTTTATATTCATCATATATTCAAATCAATAAAAAACAAAATAGCAAAATGAATGGAAGTAGACCTTCAGAGCCAAAGCCTCAAAGTGCTTTACAAGGGGTCCCTGACCAACAGCAACAGGTAACACGAAGAACTGGACATGATGCCTGTTAGGTGATATTACTTTTTTTTTCTGACAAAGACAATGTTAACTGCCAGATACTCATTTTACATCTCAGTATGGTGAGAGTAAAAAGCCTTTTCCAAGGACTCAACTATGCACAACTTAGAGCAGGGCTCGAACCCAGGACCTTCCGATCCTCAGGCAAATGCCATACCACTAAACGACATAGCCGCACGATGGAATGGATGAAAGCGAAACTGTTAATACTCACCGCTGAACTGTTTCTGAAAACAATACCGTTATCTCTTGAATCATGTCATACTCATGGGCAGTCTTGACAGATACCATTGCACTCACGTAACTGTGGACAAAATATTCAAATATTTATACAAACATGCCAATTCATGAGGAAATCAATAACAGAAATGAAATAATATGGAAGAAAACCTGTTCCAAGAACATTTGATGCAGTAAAATAAAAAAATAGATAGAGAGAGAGAGAGAGAGAGAGAGAGATAGATAGAAAGAGAGAGAGATAGAGATAGAGAGAGAGAGAGAGAGAGAGAGAGAGAAGGAGGGAGAGAGAAAGAGAGAGAGAGAAAGAGAGAGAGAGAGAGAGAGAGAGAGAGAGAGAGAGAGAGAGAGATAGAGAGATATATATATATATATATATATATAGAGAGAGAGAGAGAGAGAGAGAGAGAGAGAGAGAGAGAGAGAGAAAGATATATATGATATAGATAGAGAGATTAACATGGTACAACTTGGGCTAAAAACCTTTAACCAGCAACAAAATCATTAATTAAATGATAACATATATGTTAAGTCAAAGAGGTAAATTACAAGAAAAAATATCTTCTGCAAATAACACAGAAATTAAACACGAGTGGTGGATGGCATCGACTGCATAGTGTCCCTCTCACAGTCAAGCTGAGTTGTCGCACCAGTAAGGTTGCGGGCTCGAACCCCCATCGCCGTGAAATATTTATTCTCTATCGTCTTCTGGCACTTTTCTACTCACTTCTTTTTTCTATTATTTACAGACACACACAACCAACTGACATCTCTGCCATCCTTCATAAAGACAAAACACAAGTATTCTCTTCCAGGGCATGGATAGATAAACAGACAATAAAGATAAATTGATAAACTCAAAATAAAAGCCTTGGCGTGTCCATTTGTTCTCACCATACTCACAGTCACCACTATCTCCGAAGCACAGGGTTGTGACTTTATGACAAGACAGGGAAGATAAACGTAAAGAAAGGAACAACGGAATACAAGACCCTGCCGGTAGCCTTACAAACCTCATGCTATACTGAACATAAATAAAAATCCTACCTCAGTTCAAATTCAGCAAACAGTTTGTCAAAGATTATAAGGTTTTCTTTAATCTGAAATAAAATACACATATATAAAATTAATTTGTATTTAATCTACTTTATATATCTATACATACACGTCTTATAATATATCATGCATTGTACAAAATGTATCAATAGTAATGTCATCGATGTACTTTTACTTATATAATTACTTATTTTAAAATTTTATCTACTATATTACTTTATAAATTTATGTCACTAGAATATTTTTATTATGGATATTTATTCTGTTTTG